>NW_012236503.1:0-50687 GCF_000787575.1 Acytostelium subglobosum LB1 | reverse complement strand
ACTCACTGGTACGTGAGGACCTGGTGTCCGAGCTTGGTGCAAGAGTAGGTGCGCCAAGGAGTATTCTAAAAGCTGCCAATGGCACACCAATCAACGTGGTGGGCAGTGTCGAGCTGGTTTTCAAACTGGCCAAGATAGAGACCGTTGTCAGACTACGTGTCATACAGAAGAGTGATCTGTTATTCAAGTGCGTTCTAGGTTTTGACCGCACTCAAGTTGGATGTATTGACAAGCAAGAAGTTAATAACCAACAATCAAGGCTGGTCCAGTAAGCTGTTCGCTTCATCGGATGTCAAGACCGCCGTAGGTTCTATCGTGGATGTCACCGAGGCCATAGCCATTGTCAATGAGTCAATGCCAACTTTAACAAAGTCCAAGCCTGAATCTACAGAGTCAGTGGAGGATGTGTTGAATGACTACGATGATATCTTTGCTGAGAAGTTGGAGAAAGCTTGCCAAATCACTGTTGTGGAACATGAGATCAACCTCATCCAAGGTGCAACTCCAACTACTGCCCGTCTCCAACACTTTTCAATCAAAGAGAAGGCATTCTTGGAGACCGAGATTGATAGACAACTCAAAATGGACTCTATTGAGGACTCGTCATCTCCATTCTCCGCTGCGCCAGTCCTTGTTCCAAAGGGTGACAGCTATCGTCTTGTCGTGTCGTACAAGAAATTGAACGACATCACCATCAAAGACAAGTACCCGTTACCAAGGCTGGAGGAGCAATGGGCCAACTTTCATGGTGCCACTGTGTTCAGTACCATTGATATGTTGAATGGTTACACGCAACTCGCCGTCGCCAAGGCCATCCGTCCTATGACTGCATTCATCACTCATACTGGTCTTTACCAATTCAAGAGTTTGCCGCTCGGTCTGTGTAACGCTGTGGCTACATTCTCTCGTTGCATGTACACTATCTTCAAGTCATTGATCAACAAAGGTATATTTTTGTACCTCGATGACGTTATTCTCTATTCCAAGTCTCTTCCAGAGCATGTCAAACTACTGCGTCAAGTGTTTGAGATACTACGCAAGCACAACTTCAAGGTGAACGTCAAGAAGTGTGTCTTTGCCAAAGATCGACTTATCTTTCTTGGCTACCTCATATCCAACAAGGGTCTCCAGGTTGACCCAGCCAAGTGCAAGGCTCTCCAGGAGCTCAAGCAACCTGTCAATGTCACAACTCTGTTGTCCTTCATTGGTCTGGTCAACTACTCAAGAGCATTCGTACCTCATCTCGCCAGTCTCCTAAGACCATTGTATCTACTCACCAGRAAGGATGTACCCTGGGAATGGACTCCAGAGTTGGAGCGAGTTCGTCAGAAAGTGATCAAACAGTTGTGTGAGGCCACAACATTGTCCTTTCCAGACCTGTCATCGTTGTGGGTGCTCGAAACAGATGCGTCCGCATATGGAGCAGGTGCTGTGTTGCTCCAGAACAACAAGGTTGTTTCTTACTTCTCCAAGACATTCAACTCTGCCCAAGTCAACTACTCGGCCACTGAGAGAGAATGTYTGGCCATTGTATTGGCCATCGAGCACTACCGTCCATACCTACATGGCACCCGGTTCACAGTGATCACCGACCATCAGCCATTGCGCTACTTGTTCACAGCCAWGATGAACAGTCGTCTGATCAGATGGGCTCTGTTTCTGCAAGACATGGACTTTGAGATTGTGTATCGTCCTGGACATCTCAACAAAGCAAGTGACTGCCTATCCCGTGACCCGGTCAAAGACGAGGAGACCGTCAACATCGTTGGTGCCACGGAGGAATTGTCAAGAGATGTGTGGATCAGAGAGATCAAGGCAGATCCCCAATTGATGCTTTTCATCAACTACATTGAGAAGAAGGAGCTGCCAGAGGACCAACATCTGGCTCGTCGAGTGGTCATTGAGTCAGAGTTCTTCCTATATAACAAGGGCATCTTGTTTCGTGGTTCCAAGCATCCTGAATCACGTGTTGGATCAACATCGCCAGTKGTCAATCCAAGAGTGTGTGTCCCAGCCACGGTCACATCGCGCATCGTCCAGCTCTTCCATGACGATCCAATCCATGGAGGACACTTTGGTATTRCCAAGACCATCTACAAGATCAAGGAGAGATACTTCTGGCCGGGAAWGATAAAGGAGATCAAGGAACATGTTCAGACGTGTCCAACTTGCCTTTCAACAAAGAGAAAGTACACCAGAGAGGGTCTACTCATTCCCATCGAGTCGTCTCGTCCGTTCGAGTTGGTCGCTTTGGACTATCTGGGTCCACTCACYGAGACCAAGGATGGTAACAAGTACATCCTGGTCATCGTCGACCACTTCACACGTTGGGCCGAGGCATTCCCAACCAAGGACAAGTCCGCTGAGACTGCCGCACACCATCTKTTCACTGACTGGTACTGTCGATATGGCGCTCCAATGAAGTTGTTGAGTGATTGTGGAGGTCACTTCCTGGCTGATGTCATTGTCCAGATGAACAAGATCTTCGACATCAAGAAGGTGAACACCAGTCCCTATCATYCCAGGACCGATGGAATCTGTGAGAGATTCATACAGACAATCATCCAGTTGCTTCGAGCCTACTACTATATGTACCAGTTGTGATTAGGTGAGTGCGTATATTGTATGGAACTGAGTGTTTGTTAACTGACACTATGGGAAGTGGTTCGATTGAGTATAATACCAATAATCTATTATACCAATATCCGATGTGAGATGATCTAGATGTAGTAGTCCATACTACAACGAGCGCGAGTTAGTGAGTAAGATCACTACATTACCTCCCCTTGAGACGAAGCCTCTTGAGCTTAGGCAGCAGGCTTCATTCGATCCACGTTGACAGTCTTGATGTARCGACCTGGTAGGTCCACACAGAAGGTGTTTGGTCCGAGAGCCTTGAGGATACGATAAGGACCATGCCAAGCTGGTACAAGCTTGKAAGCACCTTGGACAGAACTGGTCTCAGAGGCACTTGGCATGTGGACATAGACTGGATCTCCAACCTTGTACTGTGGAACAGAACGACCACGATTGTGACTGAACAGGTTGGCTTCATTGCGGGCCATCTTGTTCTTGTATGATTGGTAGTAGCCAAACTTCAAAGAGTTCTCTAACTCTTCGGCGTACGACTCAGGCTTCTGGAGGACAATCTCTCCAGACAGTGGATTGACTTTGAAGTTGGTCTCGACTGCGATCTTGGCAAAGCGACCAAAGAGTAGTTGGTATGGAGAGAAACCAGTTGTAGTGTGCGGTGTGATGCGGTACGTGAACATGACACCCTTCAGGTAGGCATCCCACTTATCTGGACAGTCATGAGAGTAGTAGAATCTCCAAACACACCTTATCCTCTTCAAGACCTAGATTCTGATCAAGGCCGAGTGGGCACGAGCCAAGAATACCTGCCAGAGACTGTACACCAAATTCACCAACACTACCAACTCACAAGCGAAGAAGCAATCCACCTACTAATCTGCCACCACTCAACTACACCTGTCTAAAATAAATTAAATTAAATCCTTTTTTGGTAATGTCTATTACCTCCTTTTGTCCCCCTGCCACTGTCCTTTATCTCATTTGTAATAAAAAACACAAGACAGTTTATTAAAGTCATGTTTTAAACATACCTTTTCATAGTTTTACAAACATAGAGATACATACACATAGATATCTTTGTTCACCATGAGATGGACAACAAGGTATTCCATTTCAAACTTGATCGGAATGTTGGCTCACAACAACAAGGAAGCACCAACAGTCCCAGTCAGGCACGTCAAGTATCTAGTAGTCAGCCAACAACAAACAGGCACCTTAATGTGAGACCTTCGAGTCAGCCATCGATTCTTGTTGGCACTCAACATCAAGAGTGTAGGCCCAGCCTGAAGCAATGGGATGAGAGTTTGGTCAGTAGATATGTGAGTCGATCACCATCGGGACCGAAGCTGCTCAGTAAATAGTTGTAGAGTGGCCGAGTACCTGACAGATGGGTACCCTGCTCATCTCATATCTTTGTCTAGACGAGCAGGTACCGTACTTAGGTACGTCAGGTGGCGTAGGAAATTATACCTACTCGGCCACTTTACAACTATTTACTGGGTCTTAATGTCCAATTAATTTTGTTTGTAGATTGGCCACAACAAAGATACAAACTAGTTTCGCGATTAAATGAATAAATTTCTTGGCCAATCTACAAATGATATCAGATTGGCCAGTCTACAAATGATAGGTCTTGGGAACATGGACACGAGCAGCAACATCAACATAAACAACAACAACAATCATACATATCAATATACTTATAACTATTATCTCTATTTAATACCACTATTGTACAATTAGGAAATGTCTGTGAACAAGGCCGTATTCTTCACTCAATCAGATCTGGTTGGTTTGGAGCAGCAGATGACCGCCACCGGCGTCGTAAACATCCTTTCTATTGTCAACTTTGTTGCTGATCCACTCAAGGTTGGCAAGAACTTGGCCAACGACAAGGAGTTCATTGGCAAGTGCATAACCAAGGCTTTGTAAGTTTTATGATGTATCTCGGCCATCAACCCAGAGTCTAACTTGATATAACAGGGACACCGTGCCAGGCATTGGTCCAATTCTCTCCCAGACCTTTGCTCTCTTCTGGCCCAAGGATCCAAATGCGGCAGTGATCACCAAGGCCGCCCTCGAAGCCAGGTTGAAAAGCTTCAAGGACGAGCTGATGACCTTGGTAGATGAAAGGATCGACAAGGCCATGGGCGAGGCCTGGAAGATGATCTGCATCAACTTCTTTGACAATGTCAAGGACTCGTATGCTCAGCTCCAGGAAAAGGTGCTCATCTTGCAAAAGATGATCTCCCTCAAGCTCAACACCACCGCGTTGCAGACCCAGATCCGCGCAACCCTGGACTCGATCCTCATGCAAGCCGGAATGATCATCAACTTTGCCAACGACACGAGGTTCTTCAAGAGCATGTTGCCAACTTACATGCAGGCCCTCATGATCCAGAACTCGATCTTCCTCATGATGAACGTATGTTCTGGAATGATTCCTGGCCTTTATCTACATGGACACTAACCATCCAACCAACCACACCAGACATACTGGATCCAGTTTGGAATCCCTCCCCTTGTTGTCTCGGGTATCCCGGCCGAGGGCGACAACCCTGCCGTGAAGGGCCTAACCCAGGCCTACCATGATAGGGCTGTTGATTTCATGAACCTTGCCTTTAAATTGATCAACGATACTCTCATTACTCCAGAGACCAGGAACACTACGGAGTTTGACAGCTTCCTCAGCAAAGTCTCCAATGTGCTCGATACCGACATGTACCTCTACCCCGTGCCACTTGTCGTTGGAACAACAACGGTCACTCCAACCTCCGCCACCGTTCCTGTGCACAAGGTCCCAAAGAAGACAGGTGCCTACATCTACCGTTGTCCCTTTGCCAACTTCCTCCCAGACCAAGAGTAGGTATCTCAGCCTCTGCTAGTGCACTGGCACGAGTCACTTTCTAACGCATCTTCCTCTCCCATATCATGTTCCCCACCCTTCCACAACATCCACGACAACTTCCATGCATCCACAACAACCTCCACTACGTCCACCCTCCCGTAGACGCCAGAAGACTCATCATAACAAGTTTTTTGGCGTTGGCGACTCTATCACCAAGTGCAGTGGATTGGGCTTCAACTGGAACGGTTCATTCGCAAGCCTGGACTTTGCGCTGGAGGAGCCAAGGAAGGTTGCCTTCAGAGTGCATGGCTTGTACACCGAGACGCTCACCGGTTTGGAGCTGACCGTCAACAATGAGAAGGTGACTCTGCCCCTTGTCCAGGATGACTATCCCGTCATGTGGCAAAAGGATGAGTCGAAGACGCCAGTATTTGACTTCTACGACAAGAAGACAACTTCCGGATTCACCGTGTCTAAGCAGTTTGCAGCGAGCCAGAGCTTCAAAGTCAAGCTGGGTGTCATAGCACCTGAGGGCGTGTTGAAGGCCTTCTTCCCCTTTATCGAGCTGATTATTTGCGATTAGGATCGGAATATTCATCTTCTGTTAAACTGATCGACGGCATTGCCATTGCTCTGGATGCCACCAATGTTCGGTCCCAACACTCTTCATAGAATAAACTCCTGTTACACCTACCCTCACTTACATTCCCACTCAGACTTATCCTCGCACTTACTTATCTTAGTATAGATATTAAAGCCGCCATTATTGTCATGTCGGCCAAACCCTTGCCTTCATTAGGGTGTGTTGTCCTGGGTTCGGACACTGGAAGTATGACACAACGGACTGATTCCAAGTGTATATGATGTCAACAACAACTAATTATTATAACTTGAGACAAGAGATAGAAAGAACATGAGTGACATCAACAACAATAGCAACAACAACTCTCAGAGATCAGAATCGAGTCAATGCGTCAAGAACTCGATGCCGAGAATACACAGTATGTTGTTGTTGACGAAACAAAAAAAACAACAACAATAGAGTGATACTAATACAACTACAACGACAAAGGATTGTATATTATTGATCTGTGTTCTATCATGATGACCACAAACAGAGATGTTGAGTTTATTTATTATTAATTGATTTGTTCAACTCTGACAACCTATTGGCTAACCTTCTTTCCTCTTTACGGTGCACCTTCATCTTTCTGTGTCGCCACACGGCAACAAGAACGATGGCACTAACAATGGCAACACACAACACAACTATTCCTGCAATTGCCAATGCCGTCAACTTCTTGCCGGATGATGGACATGTTCTGTCTGTTGCCGAGTCCTTGGCATCAGACGAGTCGATCAGCACGTGGAAGTCGGGATCCATGATGGCATACTTCTCAAACTGCTGCACATTGATGGCGATCAATGTCTGCGCGGTCTGGGACTCTGGCGCCTCCAACAAGTCATTGAGTAGTGTGTTACTCACGACGGCCACACGATCATCGACCATAGCCTTCTGGATGAAGCGTCCAAAAAGACTGAACTTCTGGACCTTGACACGCATCCAATACACACTTGGAGTCTTGCCGTCAGTGAGGCCATACTGGCGAGTGGAACATGCGTTGGGGTCTGATGTGTTGATCAATGCCTGCATGACAACCTGCATCGAGTTGATCTTTGACTTGAAAGTGTAACTGTCCACTGTGATGGTGTACTTGAGAGTGGACTGCGCCATGGACAGGACCTCGCCTGCGAATGACACATTCGCTACAGTATCGAACCATCTGACCGTGACCTTGATTGATCCATTGTCTCCAAATGTTGTGCTGTAGACTGGAGCATTGGGATTGTCGCCAGACATGTTCCATTTGCCAAGATCATGGGAGGCCACAACTTTGCCATTGTTGTCCAGCTCACGCACCTTGATCACATTGATCTCTCCAAAGAGTTTGGTGCCATCTGGATTCTCGTGCTCAAAGGTCGTGGTGGGAGTGGTCGGTGAAATGGTTGGGATGGTGACGACGACCTTAGATTCGCATCTCTCGCCGTACCATTCAGGGGGACATTGACATCCTTGTGTAGGTGAGCAAGTGCCACCGTTGTTACAAGTGTCGGCTTGACAGGGCACCTCGGGGAATGGGGGAAGGGTTGGTGGTACGGTGATCGGGGGTAGATCGACGTTGGTGGAGTTGCCCCAGACAACTTGATTGGATGGAAGGGTGTTGGCCCATACTTGGATGATCATGGCCATGTTGGTGGTGTTCTGATTGAATGGGAACACTAACATTATTCCAGTGTGGAATGTGGTGTTGGGTCTTAGCAAGCTAGCCTGGAGCCCATCGATGGTCGTGTTGAATAGACTCTCAAGCTTGGCTGGATCGGAACCAAAGTTGCGGCCGTAGAGTGTGATGGTGCCATTGCCCAGGCTGACATGCTCGATGATTGGGTGTATGTGATCAAAGGTGATATTGATTGATGGAGTACCGATACCAAGGCCATTGATGTCATGAGTTGAGTATCCTTTGTAGTTCTGGCTGTTGTCGATCAGACCGTAGATGCTGACCAACACTCGACCGTGGAGCGCACCGAATGAGTATGGAAGGTAGCCAGTGGCCTCAAAGAGGTATTCGTTGGGGTAAGTTATGGCGATGAACTTTGCCTGCATGGTGTATATCTCAAAGGCATGGCCAGTCAAATATACATAAGGTAGCTTTGACATGTCGTATCCAGTTCCAAATTCAGTGACCTTGAACTGAATCTTCATTGATCTATCGTATGATCCAACATTGATCGTTGAATTCTGAATGTCCAGGCTGGTCAATGTCGGAGGGGACAAGTCTGGGTTGTCTATTGATTGTGGGGCGGGAGTTAGAACATACTTGTTGACTTAGTGATTGATTGTTTGAGTGGATGTTACATACTTGTTGTAAGTTTGATTGAAAGTTGAAGGAGGTCAGCTCCTTGGATGTAGGCCAAGGGCGAGACGGACATTGACACTGCACCAGTGCCGCGGGTGATTGTGGCAGTGTTCTGGGATGAATCCACAAGTTGCATATCTTGGATGGTGAACGTTTGTGATTTGAAATCATCATTGATATAGAATCCAACAAAGTACTCTCCGATTGTTGCGTTGGAGGTGGGTGATCGATCGGACAACTTGAAGTCCACACGACGAACACTTCCATCGGCACTACTGGAAACGTTGATGTGCCCTCTCTCAAAACCATTCTCCTGGTCCTCGATTACGAGGTTCCATCCAATCATCGTTGATTGAGTGGCAGCCACCCGATAGCTCAAAGAATGTTTGGTAGGGTCGTACTTCTTGACTGGCGTGGGGCGAGTTGGACGGGGTGGCTCTGTTGGGTACAAGAATGTAGTACCAGGGAAGGCCTTGATGCTCTTGATCATTGGTGGCATCTCATCAGCATCTGGAATGAAGTAAGTTTGGTCAATTAATGAGTGTTTGTTTGATTGATTGATGAGTGAGTGAGTGACATACATGTTGAGATGACGTTGACAACAGAGTTGGGGAATCTGGCTTTGAGCATTGCGCCGTCGATGATGGTGACACCCATGATCATGCTTGGGGCGAACTTATGGATTCTTTCGAATCCATTTGTGCTTGGTGCTTGAATCTGGATGTAGTACTCAAGCTCACGTGAGTATGTCCTGGCTGGAACAGTGAACGGCAGCACAAACAGTCCAAGTGTCTCATTGTATCCTCCATTCGATCTATACAGTGGGTTCTCTGCCTCCACACCATAAATGAAACTGATGTTGAAGTTTCGGTTCAACTTTGTCGAGTTGAAGTACATCCTATTGCTCATACTACTGTCGCTCACATTCATTGTGTACGTGTCAAAGTGGACATTGGTCATGTCGTCAAGATCAAACTCCCCTGTGAATGATGTATGAGTATGGGGTAAGTATATGAGCGTGACTTGATTGATAGGAATCATGACTTGATTGACTTGTACTACTTACACATGGATGTTAACGAGCGGATGGTCCTGGAGGTTTGGACAAAATCATCTCCATTGTTGTAGGAGTAGACGTTGCTGGCAAAGTCGTTGGCAGCGTAAATTGAGAACTTGCCATCATCCCAGTTGGCCTTGACAGTGATCAGCTGCTCGTAGAATCCTTGGTGGTAGTCGCCCGACACTATGTTCTGCTTGTCGATGAATATGTAGTCGCCAGTGGACAGGAAGATTGTTATCATGAAGAAGCCACTCATATCATCCTTGATCTCGGTGCGCACATGGTAGGTGGTGTCGTTGATTTTCTGGAAGACGATGCTGAGCACATTGGGTGCGATCTTGTCGGCCAGGTTGTTGTTGCTGTTGTTGAATTGAATGCTGTGATACTTGTTGTTGCCGCATTGGAGTATGACTGCGGGCATAAAGTAGACGGATTGGAGGAAGGTCATGCTCATCGAGACACCCGTCGTATCATTGAATGATGTTGCGCCATAAGGATAGAGCATGTCATCAAAGTTGATACCTTGGCCAAGATCATACATGCATTTTTTGTACCAATCAAGGCCAAAGTCTGTGTTGAACTCGTAGAAGTCTGATTCAACTGGTCCTGGAGTCAACGAGGGAATAAGAATTGGAATGGTATCTATTGTGATTGGTTTGGATCATTCGGGGTTAGGGTCAGGATATGGAATGATGGGAATGATTCCAGGGTGAGTAAAATTATTGAACTTACCGAATCGTGGATCGAAGGAATCGGCTCTGGTACCATTGCCAACAGTCTCATATACGAGGATTTCTTCCAAATTGCCATCGGCCCAGCCAAGAATGAGGGTCTGGGTATTGGTGTCGGGTGATCCCAAGACTGGCTTGACGCTGCTTCTCTCATTTCCAAAATTAGGGTCGTTGTATGGATCGTAGAAGTAGTCAGTGTACTTGGTTGATGTGGCAATGGATACCCAATCCTTCATCATCAACTGAGAGCCAGTATAATTGCCGAGTTGGTAGGTCTGGATGTTCAAACCCTGGGGTTGTGTGTTGTGGAACACTGAGGCCACACCGATGTAGTACTCCGGGTCACTATTCAGTAGTATTGTTACATTGATGCTCGACTCGTAGACAACAGATGGAGGGGCGGTTCCCCAAGAGGCAGATGGGTTCAGTGACACACACAACAGCGAAGATTCATTCGTCAGCCTCTTGTATGGGGCGATACGGCATTGGTAACCTGGCGCAGAGCATTCAAATGTGTTGATCAGAGCAGTCTCCACCTTCATGTTGGTCTCAACATATACACGATAGGCTTCATCACGATGCAAAAACACTGAGTTGAGGACGCCCATCGGAACCGCATGGTACTTGGCCATATCGCGGTAGACGCTAAAGGTTGGGGCAACGGGGGATGTGTCGGGGATGGAATCATTCCAAGATTGATTAGTTAGTTATTGATCATTGATGGATGGTGACTTGACAGACTTACCTTGGCAATTATGGGTCCAGTTCCAAGGGAATGCCACGCCATTAATATCCTCGACCATTCCTTGGTAGAGGAATTCACCAAGTGGTCTTGAATAGAGTACTATAAATGCATATTGTAGACCATTGTAAGAGTATGCTTCCTGACTGGTTGCTACACCACTTGTCTCATTGATCTTCTTCAAAGGTACACTATAATTATACGCCAACACGATCTGAACATTACAACCAGTAATGGTGTTCAATTTCATATTCAGAGAACTCGATGATGTTCTAACTAATATCTGTCCATTGCTCACTACAGTGTTAATTTAATATATTGTTAATATTGATTGATAGGTTGGGACATTGACTTTTTGTTGACCTGGAATGAATCCACTTCCAATCTCAAACAAACACAAATATATCCAGTGGATCTACTTACAATCTCCGAATTGTACAAGTAATACTAATAGTATTAATAGTATAAACGACGTCATGTTATTGATGATCATCTTGTAAATATTTGTAGTATGAATTAATGTATGAATGAATGTTTTAAATGACACGTTTAAGGATTGGACAGTACATGGTGTTAATTATTGGGAACAATAGTATCATGTAGTATTGGTTCGGTCTTGGAGGTGGTTGATAAGGTCATAGCCCGTCCGATCAAGCTCAAAAAGACTAGATACTAATCATAATTATATCTAGATTTTATAACTTGAGGGGGTTTAATGGGTTGGGTGTTTTTAAAGGCAAGTGATGGTCTTCGGTCCCAAAATATCAATTAATTAAACAGTTTTTTAAGATGATGTGTGTTGTCAGTGTTCGAATCGAAGATCGAAAGAGTAGGAATCGTAAGACAGTTACATGATCGGTCCAATACGAGTGTAGTTTCTGACGACTTTGAGTAATTCGTTAAAGTAATCAAAGAAATGTGTAAGTCTGTCTGATCCCATGAAATTTCAACGTCCTTCAATCCCCAGGTCAAAGATTGTAAGGCATTGATTCAAAGTGTAATGCACCTTGAACATGGCAATTCATTCAAGTTCAAAAGGAAGCGGATCCGCATGGTCATTGGAATATTTTAACTATGAAATATAAATAAACAAGAGCCAAAAGACAATCTACTATAATAATTTTGACCTTTGGCTTCTCATCAGTACACTTGGCCGAGTTGGTCTAAGGCGTTAGTTTAAGGCACTAATTTCTTCGGAAGCGTGAGTTCAAATCTCACAGTGTACAAATCTTTTCACTAATTCAAATGAATCGGAAGTTCGTAAAGTGCTCCTGATTCGTCCAATCAAATACTGGCTTCCCTTCAGGACATCCAATAGGAACCGAATAGTCGACAAGGAATCAAGTCAAGTTGGTAGTGTATTATTTATTATAACTCTACAGATGGTGGAATGATGCCAATCAATAAGTTTAAACTTTTGGCTTCAAATAGATATTATAGGAGGCGGTAGTTGGAACACCTTTGTCGTACTGGCCAAAAACAATTGAAGTTTGGACATTAGGGAGAATATCGATATACTTGGTGTTGTCACAGGTCTCGAACACATAAGTCGACAACTTTCCAACAACGTACTTGTAGTTTACCAATAATCTCTCTCCAAGATGGTAAAATATAATGTCTTTGTTGTTCAATCCAATGCTTCCACCTTTCTCAAGTACAGCCGTTTCGGTCCTCTGTACGACATTGGCCTCGATCCTCTCGAGTGTAATTTCATAGGCACCGACGTTACCAGTATCCAGATTGACATGCATCGGTTCAACTTTGCAGATCTTACCCATCATGGAGGGCATTGGTATATAAAATGCAAAGTTAGTTCCAACTAATAGGATGAAGAAAGATAAAATTAATAATAATTTGTTCATAGTTAATAAGTATAACGTTCAATTATTATTATTATTTATATATATATATATGTATTTAAGCTGGGGAAGTAAGTAAAATGATATGAGAGTGAAGTGCAGCTGTAGTGATCTTGAGTAGACACGTGGGGACTCCTTTTTTGGACAACTTGTATCATCAAGTTTTAAGAACTTGAACTTCCTCTTCATTTTTGATTGATTTTCTGAGTTATCAAAAATAATGATTATCTGAATGAGTAGACTCAGATTATTGAAATGACAAAGACTTGTATTTATCATCATTTTATTAATGATTGGACATTGTTCAATGTATTTGAAGTAGTTTTAGATAAATGAATCGATCGACAAAACCAAGATCTTGGTCCAAATCTGATTTTGATTTATTTTTTTGGATGAATGTTTTGATTTGATTCATACTCACACACTAAATCAATCACTGATCTTCTTCTAGACTTTATCATCACCACAATAATAACATTATTTGTTTGTTTGTTTGTTGTACATATACATATATATACTTATACTAAATCATCATCATCATATATATATATATTAAATATCAATCAAAACAATCAAAACAATATACAGACAGGTGACTCAAACAAACAAACAAACAAACAAAAAGAATGTCAACATCACTACAAGAGATAAATGAGAGAGTTGATGTATTGGAATCATTCCCATTCAATGATGATCAATCATTGATTGAGTCATTGCCATCGACTGTTGGCTACGTACCATACAACTCCAACAACTTTATGGACAGAGGCGCATTTGAGACACAGTGGGCCGAGGAGATGTCGGCCATGGAGAAGCTGGAGGAGTTGCTCAAGGCCGGCGAGCAATACATCAATATGGTCTACACGTATCGTTCGTGTAGCAAGGCGTTGCCCCAGGTCAAGAACTCTGAGCAGCCCAACAAACAGCAGATCTACGAGGGATACTATGAGGTACTGGAGCCAGAGATCAAGAAGTTAAAGGACTTTATGTACTTCCAGCGCGACACCATCAAGGTATTCTGCGAGTATGTCAAGAAGATCGCTGCCACCTACGACAAGAAGAAAGAGACTGTCGTCGTGTCCGAAGCCCTCGTCTCCTACCTCATCCGTCTACTCGATCTCTTTGCCCTGCTCGACGCCCTCAAGAACATGAAGGCATGTCTAAACAATGACTTCTCATTCTTCAAGAGGTATGTTCAATCACTTTGTAATCGCTCAAGCGCTTCACATCACTCACTCACTCAATCAATCAATCAATCAATCAAATGAAACAGATCATCAGGATTCTTGAGGAAACAGATGACAGGCGCAGAGGATCAAACACAGGAGAATCAAACGTTGTACTTCTTCTTGGCACATCAGAACTCGATCACAACAGCTTTGAAGCAGGAGTTGCACAACTTTGAGAAGTTGAAACAGGAGCCAGGCAATGAGAAGTTGAAGCAGGAGTTGCATAATATTGACGAGGTGTTGTCGGTGATTGTCAATCAGTGCGCCGACTACTTGGAGAAGGAGAAGTACATCCTCCCCACCGAGAAGCACTGTCTGATGCGTGTGATGCCCTACGTGCTCTTCCTTATCGACGAGAATGACAACAAGCACAACATCTTCAAGAACAAGTCGCTCAACCTGTCGGCCTACGCCAAGATCTTCCGCAAGAACCCCGTGGTGCCACTGTACGGTGACATGCAGATCACGCTGGAGGCGCTGGTCAAGCGCTCGCCACACTTTGACGAGAAGGCCTGGGGCACGTCGTCGATGGACTCCAAGGTGGCACTCGACTATGAGATCATTCACACGATCGAACAGACCAAGCAGCTGTACATCGACTACACGGCCCGCTTTGCCAACATGATCAACGACATTAAGGCGTCACGACAGCGCAAGGAGCCGCTGCCCTTCCCCGAGGGCGACATCAAGGAGATCGTGCTGCATGGCCTGCGCATCCTGTCCGAGTGGTCGTCGCACGTATTGCAGCAGTCGGCCTGGAAGTACTCCAAGCCCAACAACGACCAGAAGATCCAGGCACAGTTTGACTATGAGCGCGTCGTCAAGTACAACTACACACCAGAGGAGCGCGTTGCCCTCATCCAGATGATCGCCATGATCAAGGGACTGGGCTCGCTGATCTCCAAGTACGAGTCGCTGCTCGAGCCATACATTAAGCGCACGATCCACGCTGAGCTGCAGGAGTTCATCCAGGTGCAGCTGCGCGAGACCATCAAGTCGTTCGCCAAGAAGAAGGAGCACATCAAGATCGAGCTGAACCAGCTCAAGAACCTGGCCGCTGACTGGCTGGGCGGTGCCGAGCCCCAAGAGTCAACCAGCTCCAAGAAGAAGACCGACGAGAAGGTGCAGTATCCCTCGCGTCCCGTCCCACCCTCCACCACACAGCTCGACCTCATCCTGACGATCGTCTCGTCGTTGATGTCCAAGAAGAAGGAGTTCAGCAGCACTCAGTTCTCTGAGCTCGAAACCCTGCACAGGTCGGCCTACTTCTACCGCTACCTCGTCAACCTGAGCCACACGATCAATCACATCACCGACTTGGCCGACCTCTGGTACCGTGAGTTCTACCTGGAGCTCAACAACCGTGTGCAGTTCCCCATCGAGTCGTCGCTGCCCTGGATCCTCACCGATCACATCCTCGAGTCGGACGACCCCTCGCTCATCGAGTACATCTTCTACCCACTGGGTCTCTACAACGACATCTCGCACCGCGCTCTCCAGTCGCTCAACCAGCGCTTCCTCTACGACGAGATTGAGGCCGAGCTCAACCTGTGCTTTGATCAGCTGCTCTACAAGCTCAGTGGCAAGATCTATGCGCACTTTAAGCAGCAGGCCAGCAGCATCTTGTTGGACAAGAGCTATAAGGAGCAGTTGGAGATCGCCCAATTCCAGGGCAAGCTCAACATCCCCAAGTCCCGTTTCGATGTTCTCCTGCGTCAGAAGCACATCTCATTGCTTGGCCGCTCGATCGACCTGTCTGGCCTGCTGGCTCAGCGTCAGAACAACTACCTGCGACAGAACATCGACTATGCCATCTCAAGATACGAGGCATCTGATTTGACGTCGATCGTCGAGCTCGAGACACAGCTGATCAACATCCGTCTGACCTACCGTCTGCTGTCTCAGTTCCTCACGCTGGACCCACTCGAGTCAATCATGAACGAGGTGAATGACTCCACATCGCTGGTCTCTTACCATGGCCGTATCGCTCTGCACACAATCTTTGAGCTGATGAGCGACTTTGGACCAAACTACACCTTTAACTCGATCACGCAGCGCTTTGTCAAGGCGCCCTACTTATTCACCGACGAGATCACTCGTGAGTCGATGCCCAAGTCCAACCCGTTGTTCTTGTTTGGCAACAAGCACTTCAACGCAGCGTACGGCAATGCCGCCGAGCTCCACAAGCACTTCTTTGGACTGCCACACGTACACTCGCTGATCAACACAGTTGGCCGCAAGAACCTGCCCCTGATCGTTGGCGAGTGTCTCCGTAACATTGAGATCAAGATCTCCAACGTGTTGACACCATACTGTCGCGAGCTCATCCAGAGTGGTATGCCCGCCAGCCAGAAGCTGCCCATCTACGACTACGGTACCGAGGGTGGTTACGGATACTTCCAACTGAAGCTCAAGGACATCTACACCTATCCCGATCTTCGTCCCGAGGTCGTCCAGTGTTTCAGAGAGCTCGGAAACATCATCGTGTTTATGAACCTCTTGGACCAGGCCCTGGTGCAGAAGGATGCATTCAACTTTGTCAAGGCCGCTCCATTCCTTGGCTACACACCCGAGTCATGGTACTCGGACCAAGGCGAGGATCCAACTTTGGAGTCACCTCTGTACTCACAGCTGCAAAAGATGGCCAAGATCATCGAAGAGAAGCCAGACGTCACCAAGGTGCCAGAGTACTTCAATGAGATTGTCGCCAACGCATGGCGTGCAGACAAGTTCTACAGACCAAGTGGCAACCACACATCGCTGTTCAAGTCAGTGTTGCAGAGCATCTCGCAGATACTCAACACTGTGCGTGTTGAATGGTCGGGCACAACACCAGAGAATGGAGTTATCAACGTTGACTCCTCCACCGAGTTCTACCGTCTGTGGAGTGCACTTCAGTTTGTCACCTGTTGGCCACTGACCAACGAGAACGACAAGTCCTACCAGGAGCTGTTTGGTGATGGCTACATTTGGGCAGGATGCACAATCATTCATTTCTTGGGCCAACAGTACCGTTTCGAGTTGTTTGACTTCTGTTATCACATTCTCAACGTGGAAGAGGCAGCAGCAGTCAGGAGTGACAAGCCAGCTCTCAAGAACTTCTTCAAGACAGCTCAATTCGTTAAGGACATGAACCAACAGATATTCTCGATCCTGAACACTTACTGTCCACCACCAGCACCATCCAACATGGTCCTGTCACCACCAGCCACCGAGCAGGCCGAGCAGTTCATCATCACCACGACCGAAGAGGTGTCATCGGCTCCATTGTCCCACAGCATCAGTAACAATAACCTGTCATCTGGCTTCCCTCCACCTCCTCCACCAGGCGCACTCAACAACTTCCCTCCACCTCCTCCACCAATGATTGATGACATGCCTCCACCTCCACCCTTGGGCATGCCACCCCCTCCACCTCCAATGTAAATCAACAACGACAAACAATAGTTTATAAGCATAAGCCGCTGGCAATAGCAGCTGGTTGCAACCAATAGCAAAAGCACAGTACTATAATACAATATAAATATCTACTTCTAACAGATCAGTTGTCTGTCAATCTTATTATTACTAATACATTCATTCATTCATGATATGATGGGGTCTATCTATATTTTGAGTGTCTGCTTGATCATCTTCTTCTCATCCTCATAGAACTCATCAATGACCATCTGATAGTTCTGCTTGTCGGTGACGTTTGGATACATCAGGATCGCTGTTTGAATCTTTGGTTCACCATCTTTGGTTGTTTAGGACGAGGCGTTAGTGTTAGAGACACCACATGACGACCGATAATCAAACACTTACAATGCTGGATTTGAACAAGCTTCTTGACATTCTCAGAGGTGAATGTGAATGAATTGGCAATGGTCTTAACCAGTCTCAGTCTATCTCTGTCCAAGACAACTCCCTTGAGTTGTTCTTCAAAGTTCTTGATGTCTTTCTGTGTGATCAGATCCTACATTATGATAGAGAAGTATGTTAGAGGGTCTCCTAACTATTATTGATATGTTGATAGCGTAGATTACCATTATGATGTTTCTATATATTTGAGTATTGTTGATGAATGAATGGTTGATTGGATTGTGAACTTGATCGCATCAGTTAGACCTTTCAGCAAAACTTGATGGGTCGACCCACCTATTTCCAAATCAGGATCTTGTGCCATTATTAATTGTAAAGACGTATATATATATTTATTTGTTACTGGAATCAATCGAAGAGACTATCGACGTTGGTCTTCTTTGCTTTGGCAGATGCCTTGGCCTTGGTGGCAGCTGGCTTGGTCGTTGTAATGTCATCGAACAAGTCATCTGCGGCGGCGGCAGCAGCGGCTGGTTTCTTGGCAGCCTTCTTGGCGGGGGCAGTCTTTGGTTTAGCATCGATATCGTCAAACAATGAATCGGCAGACTTATCGTCCTTGGTTGCGGCGGCCTTCTTGGCCGAAGACTTGGTTGCAGCGGTCTTGGGCTTGGCTGTGGCGGTGACTGGAGGCAGGTCATCGAATATAGAGTCGGGTGAAGTGGCAGTGGTTGATTTTACAGTGTCTTTGGTTGTGGCCGATTTGGCGGCAGTTGATTTGGTTGTTGTTGTTGTCGATGCTGGTGGGATGCCCAATGGGTCAGAGTCAATGACAGGCTCCTTCTTCTTTGCCGTGCCATTTGTGCTGGACGATGGAATACCCAGAACAGAGTCTGAGGATGATGATGATGATGTAGTTGGAACTTGGTCAAAGATTGATGGTTCCTTGTGGTCCGATTCACTGCTCTCGGTGTTGGCGCTCAGTCTCTGAGCAGCACCTCCCTTTCTTGTTGGTGGTCTTCTTCCTGCGTTCTTTGGTCTGGACTTTGTTGTATGGGTCAACTTGGCGGTCTCATGATCGTCATCGTCGTCGTCGGTTGTGGTGGCAGCTGGTTTTGGTCTGCTAACGCTTCTGGGAATGGATGGTGCACCATTCTCCTTTCCACTCTCATCAGTGTCGCTCTTGCTGTCCTGGGTCGTCGACTCCTCATCCTCTGACTCTTGCTTCTTCTTCTTTGGCATTTGAGCACCTGGTGCCATCCTTGATGGGTCCAATGCCAGCACTCCCAACAGAGCGCCAATCTTTCCACTTGGTGCCTTCTTGGCAGCGTCAGACTTTGCTGATGATGCCTTTGGAATTGACAGTGGATCAACGTCGCCAAACAATCCTCCTGAGGTCTTTGGTTGAGCAGCGTCCTTGGCCTTTGGAATGCTCAAAGAGAAGCTAGAGTCGTCAAACAAGGATGATGACTTCTTTGGCTCCTCCTTGACTGGGGCGGCAGCAGACTTCTCAACGGCAGCAGGCTTCTTTACGTCCTCCTTCTTCTCAGCGGCGGGTGAGACTGCTGGTGCATCAAAGATATCATCCTTGTTGGCCTTCTTGGTTGGCTTCTCCTCAAAGTCATTGAGGAAGTCCTTACCAGTCTTGGTTGGCACTGCGGCTGGCTTGGAGTCACCAAACAGAGAGTCCGATTTGGCTGCTGCAGTTGGCTTAAAGTCGTCGAGGCCACCAAAGAAGTCCTTGGGCTTAGCGGCGGGTGTTGGATTCAATGGGTCGTCCGATAGGGCAGCAGCGACAGCAGATGGTTTCTTTTCCTGAGTCTTTGGCTTGATGGAGATTGAACCAAAGAGATTGTCAGAATCGTCGCCACCCAGTGGTGATGAGACGGCTGGCTTGGCTGTGGTTGTGGCTCCCAGAATATCGCTGTCTCCAAAGAAAT
The DNA here is from genome assembly GCF_000787575.1 of Acytostelium subglobosum LB1. Taxonomy (NCBI): domain Eukaryota; phylum Evosea; class Eumycetozoa; order Acytosteliales; family Acytosteliaceae; genus Acytostelium; species Acytostelium subglobosum. Next base: position 30,970 of record NW_012236503.1, on the reverse strand, counting down.
CCTTCTTGGCAGCTGGAGCAGCAGCGGCTGGTGCTGCCTTTTTGTTTGATGAGCCCAGTCCGGAGAACAATGAATCGGGATCGCTAGACTTGTTTGAAAGGGGACTGTCGTCAACATCATCAAAGAAGCTAGACTTGGTTGGCTTCTGTGCAGGTGGGGGTGCCTTGGTCTCGGTCTTGGCAGGGGCTGGAGCGGCGGCTGGAATCTCCAGTGCGCCGAGTGGTGAGTCGACGCTGGCAGGCTTTGGTGGGGCAGCCTCCTCTTTCTTTGGTGGCACCTCAGCCTCCTGCTTCTTGGGGATGGAGGCAAGAGGATCATTGTTGTCGTCGTCAAAGAAGCTGGATTTCTTGGATGGTGTTGATTCCTTTGGCTTGGTATCTGCCTTCTTTGCTGCTCCGAGCAGGTCATCATCGTCGCCGATTGAAGAGAAGAAGTCATTCTTCTTGGAGGGCGTTGACACTGCTGGCTCTTTCTTCTCTGCGGGCTTGGCAGATTGAGCCAGGCCCAGAATGTCACCAGAGTCATCAAAGGACTTTGGTGTGTGCTTCTTCACTGGCAACACTGGCTTGTCCATCAGGTCACCATCAATGCCCAAGATATCAGAGGTCAGGTCCTTCTTCTTTGCTGGTGCCTCAGTCTTCTTGATGCCACCAAATAGTCCTCCCTCATCGTCTGTGGACGATGTCTCCTTTGGCTTGGACTCGGATGGAGTCTTCTTCTTTGCTGCTGCGAGCAGATCATCTCCGTCACCAAAGTCAAAGAGCTTCACACCACCAACAGGCTTCTTGGCCTTTGGTGCCTCTGCTTGCTCGCTGTCACTGGTTGGGACGGGGGCGGAGGCAGCAGGTGCCTTGGCTGGGGCCTCGACAGTTGGGAGGTCGCCATCGTCCAACAGTGAGCTGGACGTTGGCTTGGCAGCGGGTGCTGGCTTGGACTTTGGCTTTGGTGCAAACAGATCATCATCGTCGTCATCCAGGAAGCTGATGGACTTCTTTGGTGCAGCGGATGAGCTGTCCTTCTTTGGCGCGGGCTCATCAAGGTCATCAGAGAACAGGTCGCCGAATGACTTCCTGCCAGTTGAAGTGGATGTTGTAGTGGATGTTGTAGATGACTTCTTGGGTGCAGGGGCATCATCAAACAGATCGTCTCCAAAGGATACACCCTTTTTGCTGCTGCTGCTTGATGTCTTGGGCTCAGAGGGGGCCGCTGGTGAGTCGCCAAACAGATCATCATCAAACATTGACTTGGGCTTGGTAGTGGTAGCTGATGGCTTGATGGTGGGAGAGTCACTGACGCCGCCAAACAGCGAGTCTTCACCGAGTGGGTTGCTGCTGGGCTTCTTGGCGCCACCGAGTGCGGCCGAGAGCTCGTCCTTGAATGGATCAACCTTCTTCTCCGACTCCTTTGGTGCTGCTGGCTTCTCGCCAAACAGATCACTGCTGTCGTCGTCTCCAAGAATATCAGACAAAGTCGATGTGAATGATGACTTAGGCTTTGTAGATGTCGAGCTCGATGGTTTATCTGATGGGAATATATCATCATCGAAAAGACTAGATGTGTCCTCCTTCTCCTGCTATGTTTGAGTGAGCGAGTGAATGTTAGTGAATGATTGTTGTAGTTGTAGTTGAAGTAATATATACCTTTGTGTTTGATGATGAAGGGTTGTCGTCATCCTGGAACAAGCTCTTGCCACCCTGAGAGTCTGATTGAAGGAATGATGTTGATTGATCTACACTCATTAGAACTGGTGGACGTGATTGATCTGGCTCCAAGAGTACAGTGTTGCTAGTGCCATCTGGGTTGTTCTCCAGCTCATTTGGTGGCAATACCATGCCATCATCCTCATCCGAAGATGACTCTGAGTCGCTTCCATCCTCCTCGCTTGACTCTGTATCTGACTCTGTTGTTATGTGATTCGGGAGTATTGATGTGTTAGATGATGTCAAAGCAATACCAATCAATCAATCAAATAAATGATCATCAACATACCTTCGATGAACAATCCACAATAGTCATCATCCTTGAATTGTTGTGAACCAATGATGTGTGGCAGTGGATATCTGAGATAGTGCTCGAGCTTCTCCACTTTCTTCTGTTGCTGATCTTCGCCTTCGACTGGACGCTCACCACCCTCTGCCAACAGAGCGTCAATGTTTGAAGCATCGACAATGTTGGATGGACTGGTTGATGGAGTAGCCTCTGAGCTCTCCAGTGCCGAGTTTATAAGGTTTGCCTTCTCGAGAGCAGCCAATCCCAATGCGACAGCCGTTGTGAACTTTGGTATCAGTATCTCCTCTGTTATCTCTGGCTTTACCTCTGTGGCCGATGAAGCAACCTCTGTTCCCTCTTTGTTGTCGACCTCTGAGTTGTCCTCATACACTCTCTAAAATGATGATGGTGATCGAGATTGTAAGATACAGATCACTGATGATGTACGTTGATGATGACGACACTTACGTTCTCAATAAACTGTGAATGAGACAACATTAGGAACTGATCGAATGTGTTGTGTACTTTGACATGGGTGGACTTGACGTCGTGTACGAGCGAGTCGACATGACCCTCCAACTCCTTTGTCTGACTGATCAAACGATTGGCAAAGTCCTGCATGTAGTTGAGTAGACCTGCATCAGATGCCAAAGTCCATGTTTTCGACGCATCACGCATCTCTGGCAGTGACCAAGCACGCTTCCACGACTCCTCACCTGGTTGTACAGGTGCTGGTGCCGCTGCAGCCGGTTGTTGCTGCTGATCATCACTCATTATGCTGTTTTTAAAACTGCTACTGCTGTTGCTGTTGCTGTTGCTGTATAGTTTGTTTGTTTATATAGAGATAGTGTAGATATAGATATATAATGTGTTTTACTATTAATACAATGAAGATCAACTACAGCATACAATCAATCAATCAAATATATTGTATGTATATCTGTATATATCTATATATATTTGTAAATATAATATAAGGGGGTAGAGTACACTTTGTGTTGTTGGACTGTCTCTCTTCTGTCTTTGCCAACTTGCTTGCTCCTCAAACACAATATCTAGTATTTCTGTTGATTTTTTATCATTTTAATTTTTCCACTGAAGCTTCGTGTTGAGTGTCCTCAAACCATGTGCTCAAATCTCAGAGACAATGCGATTCAGTTTCTCGATGCACATGTGTTTGTAGTTGACCACATCCAAGAACAAAAACACACCAAGAACAACAACACTTATGCATTAACATTGAGGATAGAGATAAGGACAAAATGTATGATTATTTATATGTGTATTGTTTCTATGTACAGTGTAGTTCCAACAACGTCATGATGGAGAAGGAACGCGGTTACCTTGGAAGCAGTTACAACCTTAACAACTTCTCGGTGATGTTGTCCTCTTGGACTTCGGATAGACCACAACCTTGAACCTCGGCCTTGATTCCTACTAGTGCCTTCCTGATGGCGTCTCTTGAAGCGGCGTGTATCATCTTGTTCCTGGTGGATGCTTTGCTTGGACACCATGAGACAAATACTAGATTCTTCTTCTTTAGCAATGAGTTGTCGGTGTAGGCAAAATCGACCAATACATATCTACATTGATCAGTTGGCAACTCCTCGAGGAATGTTGAGAATGGTACATCAGTTGGGAATGTCTTCTCTACAACAATCTCTGTTGACTTTTCATTCATCTTGTAAAACACAAGTCCATGCTGTTTACGCATCTTCATCTGGTCGAACACCTCGATACAGTTGCTTGCTAATTTGACTCCGGATGACTGTGGAAAGGTCACCAACATGTTAATGATTGATTGGGTTGGCGGGGATCAAAGTACATACCATGTTTAGGATATATTGTTTAAAGTAGTAAGGTATTTTTAAAATAATTAATTAATTGATAGATAATTAAACTTATGATATTGTAGTAGTTGATTGTTATTGTTGATTTGATGACTTTACATTATGAGATGGTATTGGTATTTATAACATTGGACAGGGACTGGAAACAATCATTTTCGTCTTGAAGAGAGTTTGAAAATGGAAGTCATATGAATGATGGGTGTGGGTTCCCATCCAAAATCCTTGAATTTTAGTGATCGGATACCAGTGCACTGGATCGATCTGAAATTGACTTATCAATCATTGACTAGCCGATCCTTCCAAAGTAATAATTGTTGAATTCTCGTCGTGAAGTGAAAGTTGATTGAGCTGACTGGTAAGATCATTCTTGTTGTTGGAGTTATTATTATTTGAATGTGAATGTTGTATATGTTGATGATCAGTGATCATTAGGTATGTGAATATTGGATCGTGAGTTGATACCTTTAGTGGCTCAAGCTTATTATCCAGGCCAAATTTGTGTACTGGTGATTGACGATCGTTGTTGAAATAGTCCTCATGGCGTATTGGAATTCGTTGTGAATGATTACATTGTATCTTATAAGGTGTATCCTTATTTTGTAATAGTACAATATAATCGATTTGATTGGATAGTGGTGTCTTGATATCATAGTCCTCGTCCAATCTCTGTGTCACTGCGATTGACAATGAGAAGTTGTATCTTTCGAAACAGATATCGTCCAGAGTTTCAAAGTAGGCTCCCACATTGCAGGCAATGTCATAGTTAAAGTCACCGCCAATTAACACTGGCAGTTTGTAGGTGGTCTGCATGTAGTTGGCAAGCAAGAAGAAGTCCAGTAGAAAGTGCTGTTTACCTTCATCCTTGCATCCATTATATATCGAATGGAGATTGATAGCAATGAACTCTGCTGGTGTTGAGTGGTCGCCTCTATGCTCTTCATGATCCTGCCAGTGGTCATTGAGCACTTGGAATCGTACGATTTGTAAACGGGATGGTCCACGCGTGGCAAACAGACTTTTGTTGACAAAGACATCAGCTTTGTGTAGATCATTGACCAGTTCATGACTGTCATAGACGGTTGTTATACGTAGACGTTGTTTGTTGTAGATGATGGCCACCTCCATATTGCTGCGACCAGAGTACTCGATACTGTAGGTGGCCAGTCTGGACGATGGGAACTGTTTGACATAGTCAGAGGGCACTTTGGAACTGATCTCTTGCAACATTATCAAGTCGACATGATGTCTGCGCACCAGGTCACCAATGAGCAGTTGTCTATACTTTGCATAGTGTCTAGCTGTCTCACCCTTTGGATTCCAAACCAACAGACGCAACATATAATCATATCTATATTGAAACCTATGTAAATGATCCTTCAGAGGACTTAATTCCCTCAATTCATTCCTCTCATCATCCGTCAACTTTATATCCTTTTGTTCATTATAATTGATATCATCATAACTCTCATCATTCCATATTGTCTGATACATATATATATATTTATTATTATGATTATTGAAACCTTATTTTACACTTAAGTATAAACACCATTATCTCTTCATTCTTTGTTCGCAAGAATGCAACCCCTTTGCAAAGGGGTTGCATTAGCTATTCCTGAAATTTACTTAAGTTATGGTTGTCTACACTAAACGGGCTACGACCTTTACATCAATCAAGTGGAGAACAACAACATTGTTACATACATGATGATGATAAAGACATAGATACATATATATAATATATATAATTACAATAGTAATAATAATGGCACCTACAACTTGGAAACAATTAAAGAACAAGTTTGATAGATTACTTATAGTGGATAATGAACACTTTGAGATAGTACCACTGGAATCAAATGATCAACTGTCAGACAGTTGTATGGCCCCACTTCCAATGAAGATAGACTCTATGGGTTCTTCAATAGTATACACCGATAGAGTACTTTATGTGTTTGGTGGCACCGATACACCTACTGGCGTCAAAGTGTTATACTTTGATTCAGAATATCATTTGTTTGTTAGGGAGGGCGTCAAGTGCACTCTCAAACATCCAAGAGTGAATGCCACAGTATCACTGTCACCAGATCACAGATATGCCTACCTGGTTGGAGGTGATCTCTCGCCACAGGCTGTGGAGCGTGTAGATCTGACTACCATGGACGTCACTCAGTGTGCCTCGATGAACACTCCACGAATCAAACATGCCGCTACCTTGCTTAACGATGAAGGATACAACACAATCGCAGTGCTTGGTGGCATTGACCCAACAACCAACACGGTACTCGACACAATGGAGCTTTATGACACACTCTTTGACGTTTGGCATATATCTGATCATCACCTGGCCAAGCCTATGCACTCGATGTATGTGAGCTTTGTTCGGCCAGAAGCTCCCATATGTTTGGTAATAGGAGGCGTTGGAAGCAATGGACGATTCATCAAAGAGATACAAAAGATACACACTGAAGAGAGACCTGATGAGAAGGCCACACTGCCAGGTCCATTGGTATGGTACTCATCGGCATGTCACTCTGAGAACCTCTTCTATCTGACTGGTGGTCGACACATGGGCGCGGATCAAGCCACAACCACAATGATCAAGGTCAACTCCCGAACCAACCTATGCATCCCATCACCAATCAARGCTGCAAAAGGCCAGGACACAGAAGCACTTCAGTGTAGTCATGAAGAAGAAGTGAGCATACTTAAACTTATTACTATTATGTATATTTATTAGAGCTTGCATGCATGCCTTTGTACCTCTATCATCGATTGCAACACAGCAGGTAGGGTAAAGAATGATTAGACGCCTAATCTACCTGTCTATTGCTACAACCGAGTGGCAACATCAGTGGCGGAGTGCAGCGGCAACAACAACTAGGAATGTCGACACATATAACAATCTAGATAATGATCAATCATCATCGGAATCCAATAAATGGTCGTCATTGTCATCGTCATCGTCTTCATCAGAGTCATCGTCATTCTTCTTCTTCTTGGCCAATGATGATTTGCCAGTTGGCATGCGATGTTCATGGGCGTCATCGTCGTCACCCTCTGGAATCATCGACTCCATCGCCTCGCAAAAGTCCTCCCAGCTCTCCATTGCCTCGCGGTAATAGTCCGCCTGCATACCAGCGTACTCCTTGATCATCCTACGCAGATCACTCTGCAGTCTAGTCTTGTTTGACTTCATAGACTCTGCAAACTCCTTGGACATTGTCGAGTAGTTCAACTTGCTCTCCTCCTCCTCCTTCTTTGCGCCAACAGTCTTTGATGACATTGGATCATTCTTCTTCCTTGTCTCATGCAAGGTGCTCTGTGACTGTTCATACCTAATCCTCAATACATTTTGTTTCTATAAATGGCCGGCCATGGATGGATAAGTTAGTTGATGCTCTTGGATGCGCGTTATGATGATGTACATACCCTTTTCAACTCTCTGGTCTTCTTGAGATCCTCACGGAAGAATTGATACAATGGTTCAACGAAGCCTCCATATCCATTGGTGACCTCTTCGAGTCTATTCTCCTCGAATCCCATAATCTGTTCGCCCAACTCCCTGAGGGCCTTGCCCTCAACAGTTGTCTTTAAAGCACCTTCACCAAATTCCTTGACCATCTCTCCAAACAACATACCAGACATCTCCTCTATAGATTGATCGGTGCCAGATAAGTTAGTATCACCCTTGATTGATTGAATGATTGAATGACTACATACTTAAAGATGCATCGATGATTGGCTTTCCAGTCTTCTCAACACTTCTAAAATCCTTCTTGAGTAGGTGAAGGAACTGCTTGTGATCGACGATATCGTTGGTGTCTAGGTTGGACTCCTTGTGACGTAGTTTCTCAAGGTACTTCTGAGTGGACACGGACACTGTGACCGACATTCTCTTGATCTTTGACTTACTGTTGGGTGAGGTCTCGGAAGATGAATGTCCAGCTTGTGATCCATTGTGTTGTGGCGTGTTGCCCATGGATGTGTTGGTGATTGACTTTTGCGCTCGATATGGTCTGGTATGGCTTGTGGATGAAGTGGATGAGGTTGAAGTGGTGGATGTTGTTGCGCCAGTGCCTGCAGCACCAGATGAAATAGGTGGTAAACTACGTGGTCTTGACAATGAAGTATGTCTATAATGATTGGCTTGGTACACTATTGTCTTTCCATTCTTCTTATACACCTTTCCATCATATGACACTCCCTTTGCAGAGTTCATTGATTGTGTAAGTTCCTTTGTTTCCACCATCTTCCACAATAATATAAATTATAAATAATTTGATTGATTGATTGTAATGTTACAAGTTGGAAATTATTATTATTATTAATTGGTTATTGTAATTAAAGGATTAGGATTATAAATGTTTAATGGAGGCAATTGGGAAAAGGGTTGTTTGATGAATTGAAATGGCAATGATTGATCGATGGCTATTGCAATGAGTGAGAGGGAAATAAGGGTACCGATTTAAAACAGGGTAGGGTCTATGTTGGTGGTTGATGGTGATCACACAATCTTGAGTAGTTGAGGATGGTTGGTTGGAAAAGGTGTTGTTGTTGTTGTTGTGGTAGTTGTAACAAACACACACAAAATTATAATTGTATACACAAACAGATAGGAGTGAAGTTTATATATCTGTATTTCTTTTGTTGTTGGATGATTAGATTGATCAATTCAACCAAGAGCTATAATTCACACAACAACAATACCTTGTATATTATATTTATTGAATGTTGGTCAACATTTAGAAGCTATATTATTATAATTATTGGATTGGACGGACGTGTGAACCAAATCACACACAGTTGAATCATTCAGATAACTGCGTGATAAAAAAACAATGTGTTTGTGTGTGTTTGTTGTTGTGATTGACTGATGCACTGTGTTCTAATGCTATTGTTTTGGAAGGGTCATCATTGTCAAACAAACAAACAGGAAAGGAAGACCTTCCAACCATCTATCCATCCATATCACCCTAGGGTGATGTTAAAGTGTTGTGTTTGAGGTAGAGTGTTATGTTGTTGATGTTATGTTTGCAACATTAGTGATGGGGCATGAATCCTTTGCCGACCCAGGACACGACCAAACCAAAGATCGGACACTGGTTGACCATCCATGTGAAGAAATTCACAGAATGAGTAGTGTCTCAAGTCTGGTAAATCTGAGTTCATTGTTGTCGTCAACCATGGTTGTAATATATAGATGATAGGGGTTTTATTTAGATATGTAATAGGTTGGGAGATGTTGGTAGGCTGGCCTTGACTGTACATGAGTGTTTGTTTGTTTGTGTTGTTGTTGATAAGGATAACAAGCAGAGATAGATAAGTAGCTGATTAGTACAGCGGTTGCTGAGCTGGCTCGGATCATACTGCTTAGTAAATGGGGATGGGATGGACGGCAGAGAATGGTACCAAAAGGGGAGTGAGGGAGTTGTGATGGGGGGAAGGCCAGCGTCATCGATCGACATCACTGCGCTGTAAAGTGCTGAACTGTTATTGCTGTTGGATTAGCAGTCGTCGGATCCAAAGGTGTTCTCACCACTGTAGGTAATGTACAGGAATCCATCCTCGTCCTTGTAGCGGTCGTAGATCTGTGAGATAAGAGCAGCGGTTGGTGGGAGAGTATTGTTGACAAACAAGTAGATAGCCTTCTCAGCGTTGATCTTTGGCATATGCTTTCTGATCTCATAGACAAACTTTCCAACTGTGATATCTGCTGGAACTAGGTATCTAAAGATTGATTGATGGTTGATTGGTTGGTGGTCAATATCGAGTATTGTCTCAAGGGTACTACTACAACATACTTCTTCTTATCGATATCTGGGGCATCAGATCTTGGAGCCTTCTCGACGATGACTGGGATTCTGTCTTGGTACTTTGATCTAATTCTCTCGGCAACCTCCTTTCTCTTCTCTGTTGTTGTGTTGAGTTAACGTGATGAAGTGTTAAGAGTTAGTGATCATCATCAATTGAAACTCAAAGTACATCTTTAGGTTGTTGAATACATACCAAAAGGATGATCGTGCTTGAAGCTTGATGAGTTGGTCATGTTTGATTTATATATGTATTATATTATATAGAGGGTATTATATACAACAAGTATGATTGATTGATTGATTGATTGATTAGTGACAAGAATATATGTACAACAACAACAAGGTAATAAATATATGTAGTAAGCTAGATTAATAAATGGTAGATAGGTAGGTAGGAATTAGACACAACAAGTACAATATGTGTTATTTATATGTATTTGTATGTATATATATATGTGTATGTTTAATGGAGAGATGTGAGTGAATTGAAATTGAAGGTGAGATGAGCTCGATGATGTAGTTGTTGTTTGTGGTGAGTGAGCAAGTGAGTGGGGTCAATGTGTAAGTGTGTATGTATTGGTGTGTGTGAATGAGTGTAGGATTAGACGCAGTGACTGGTACTCATAATGTTGGGAAAGAATAGAGGTCGTGGGGTATGTGCGTGCGTGGTGTAGGTTGTTTGTTTGTTTGTTCTTCATCACTCAACATAATCAACACCATCTTGTATCTCTCTCAATAATTATTTGTTTTATTAATTTAATTAAAATCATTCCTGGGGGTGTGAGAAGGGAAACAATTTAACGAACTTCATCCAACACAACTTGACATCAATCAAGCCTGGTGAACAAAATGGATGGTTGACAACTTTGTTCCAGAGATATTCATCGAACACTTCAAGAATAATAATGATGATGATGATAAATATATATTTATAAATATTGTGTAATACACAACTTGATTGTGCGAGTTTACGACTCTGACTTAGAATAGGAAAACAGTTCTTTTGATTGCCTCTCTTCGCCATCCTGGTATCTTCTCCCATTCTTTGCGAGTCGTGTTGAAGATCTTTTCAAACTCGTCGTCTGGAAGATAGATTTCTAGACGCGTGGCATCGACACCCGCTGGAAGGGGATCGACCAACAGCTCATCGTAGTGATACACCTCCTTGAGATAGTCCTTGAGCACGTTCTCGACGGGCACACCATCCTTCTCGTTGACGGGCAGCTTGTTCTTGGGATACTTGGCCGTGGTCCAACCGCGGAAGTAAGACTTGAAGGCGAGCGGCTCTTCGAATGGCTCGACCAACAGGATCGAGGTGCTGTCGCTCGAGTGTCCAAGCTTTGACTGCTTGCAAAAGGCAATCACGGCCTCCATCGACACCTTCTTGGTCTTGTGTGTGGAGCGTGGTCCGAGCCAGAGGTAGATGTGGCTCTGCACGTCGAGTATGACCACATTGCCAATCTCCAGGTCGTCCTGCGAGAAGACAGCTTCCTCGTTGATCTCATGGATTCCAGATGCGTTCGAACAGACAAAGAGTCGTGGTTTGTATGCAGCGTTGAGCTTGATTCCATTGAACAATTTGTCGTTGAAGTACTTGGTACGGTTCTCCAATGTTGATGTGGCCGGGATGTTCTCCCAGAATGCATCGGGCTCATCACCCTCGAGCACCGTGATGATCATCTCCTCGCTGGAGAGAGTCTGAGCGATGGCCAGTGCTGTGCTGTGTTCCACGTCGTTCGAGTGTCTTCCCTTCCAAATGTACATGGTCTTGTCTGAGGGTACACGCAACAACAAACAGTGTTGGCTGTTGAGCGAGCTGACTGCGAGGTCCACCTGCACGGCGCGAGTGTCCATTTGATCGCGACCTCTGATCTCGTAGAGGCCTGTCTTGCCAGTGTCGTGCTGCAGGTATTTGCCCTTGTGAACGATCATCTTGTTCTTGAAGAGGTTCATAAAGTTTCTGGACTCCTTGTTCTGGACGACACGTGTTTGAACACAGTTGCCGCCAAGCTGGTCGTGCAGGTCCACAGTGAGGTAGGCCGACGTACCCTTATCGTTGACAGAGCTGTCGCGACCCAGGTAGTAGTAGATGACGTAGGCCTCCTTGTTGTGGAGCATGTAGGTGTACAGAACGATGTAGCTGTCGCCCGAGAAGAATTGGCCATACAAGTGGGTGGGATGCTCAATTTTCTCGTAGTCGTGGATCTTCCAGATGTTGACCTTGCCGACGTCCATGTTGGTGAATATCTTCTCGTTCATGTCTGCCTGGCTGCTGACGTTCAGGCGGTTGACGAGAACCTCGAGTGGATGCTCAGCCTTGGCCAAGGCCACGTTGTTCTTGATCTCCATCTTGGTGGTGCTGATTGGGAGCATGCCAGGGTAATTGGCAAACTTCTCCTTGAACAGGTTGCTCTCGCCAAACTCATTGATCCTTGTGATCTTGGTCCAGGGCATGCGCTCCTTCTGTGAGAGCATAGCCAGTGCCACGCGGTAGCCCATCTTTCTCTGTGCACTGGATGACTCCTTGCCAATCCACATGAACACCTCGCAGTTGCAGTCAATGACATAGACAAACTTGGTGTTGAGCAGCTCCTTGTTGGGCAGACGCCAGTCGGTACCCTCCCAGGCCAGGCGCGCCTTTAGACTGCCCTTCTTCACGTCGTTACCAATGCGATAGATGGTCATCTTTGAGGACTCGGCATCCTGCTCCTCGGGGTTTGGAGAGGTCTTTGGTGCGCACATCCTGCCGCCAAGAATCTCCCAAAAGTCTGCGCTGTCCTCCTTGCCCTCGTCCAACTGGATCATGGCACTCTTTCCACCGCGCTCTTTCTGTCTGATACGATTGGCCAGGTCCAGTGCTTTGGCACGGTTGACTCTTGAGCTCTTGGCGCCCGACCACACAAAGATACGAGGGCCAGCGTCCAGAACGAATGAGTTGTGCGTGTTGAGCGAGCTTGAATCCAGCTTGGCCATTGTCACTCTGATCTTTCTCTTGCCCTTGATCTGCATCAACACCTTGACCTTGCCGTTCTTGATGGCGGTCAGATCGAGGAAGCGTGCATCGTCCTCGGTGAGGGGCGTGTCGTCCTTGTCCGAGATGCCAAACATCTTGATGATGTCGATTGATCGCTTGCGAGCAGCCTCCAGACCCTCGACCCAGCGAGCACAGTCATCATAGTCCTCGGTTGGCGGTATCGTTCTAAAATTACACATGACCACTCCATTGCTATCGTACAGGGTGAACTCGTTGGGTGAGAGCTTCTTGATGGATGCTACAGTCTGCATCTGGATGCGCAGCTCTGGTGCAGTGGCCTGCTTGCTCTTAGAGATGAACAGGTCCTCAGCCAGAAGGCTTACGTAGCAGGTGCTCCACATTGAGAAGATTCCGTTTAGCTTTCTAGACATCTGGCCTTCCAAAGTCTGCTCTTCCTCCTCCTCCTCGATGCCGCCAACGTTGTTCTCATCGCTTGATTGATCCTCGGTGTCACTGCCTGCTGGCGAGCCGATCTGGCGAGGCGCAGCAGCCTTGGGCTCGGCACCACTGATCAAGTTCTGTCTGAGCACGGATATCCAGGTCTTCATCTCGTCCTTGTTCTTGGCGAGAAGATGGATGATCCTGGACGAGGTTGTCAACTGGAAGCTGAATCCCTCGATCCTAAAGATCTCCTTGGTCTTGTGCACAGAGATGGCCTTCTCCAAGTGAATAGTCTCCAAAGGCTCGCCACTCTTGAGTTGCTTGTTCCTGAATGAGAACAGGATGCCATCAGACACGACGTACCACTTCTCGAGGTTGGAGTTCCAGAGAATACCTGGGACCAGTTCAAAGAGTGCACCCTCAATGACAATGTCCTGTAGCTTGAGAGTGTTGGCTGGCGAGGTTGATGCTGTGGATGAGTTGTTGTTGGATGTGATTGGGCGGCGTGGTTGAGTTTGGTGGCGTGGACATTCCAGCGGACAACTTGAGAGAGGTGAAGGATGGGTTGCGAGAGAGGAAACTATGTGTTCTCTTGACGGCGGGTGGTGGTGCTCGTGCACCATCGTTGTTGGTTGTCGACTGCGGAGAACTACCGCTAGCACTACCACTGCCGCCTGCACTGTTGTTGTCGGACGATATTGATGCTGGAGGTGGTGTTGGGAGTGGAGGCGAGGAGTTTGGCGAAACAAACTGGAAATCAGCCATGGTTGGTGTGAGCTGAGTGTTGACGGACTCATCGACAGACTTCATCTCCTTGTGTGCGTGGATGGACTTGACCCACTGATCACGATGCTCCACAGAGCTGCACTCCATCTTGAACTCCTTGTTGTTCTTTGTAATGATTATGAATCGTTGCTGCCACTCCTTTGCCGGTGACTCTTCGTAGATGTCCAGAGACTTGATGTTTATCAGTGGTGTATCCCATAATGCCTGTGCTGAATCCTCGTTCAAGAAGCAATATAGTCTATCTCTGACAATCTTTAAGTATCTTGGTTGATAGGTATTGAACAACCAACCATCAATCTCTTGCTTAATGTCTCCTTCCATGATGAATGAATCCTCCTAAAGTGTGTTTGTTGATACATGTGTTAGTGATTGATCACTCTTGGATTAATTGATCGAATAAGGTGATCCTTACATTCAACTGTGTTGCCATCTGCTCGAGCTTGTCCTTTTGCTTGCTCTTTCCACCTTCCTCCTCAGACACCTCGTAGATTGATAACATTCCTTCTGGTCTCATGGAGATGGTGTGTGGTGTGACCTTGGAGTCGCGATTTCCAAACCAAAGTCCGACATCGGTGGTGGGATCGCCTGATGGTGCAGGTGGGAAGATGTCCTCCTGGAACAATTGTGACTTCCTTGGAACCATGAACGACACCATTTCAATCTGATTGCTGGTGAGCCGCAGGAACCTGTCGACTTCGCACAGGTTGACGTCGCAGTTGCTCTTGGGCAGAAGCGAGATGGCCGACTGGGTGTTGTTTCCAAACGATGCCTTGCCAATTGAGTGAGACATTGTGCGATCGAGCTCGTAGTAGTAGATGCCATCTCCTTTACCGCCTAAATAAAGGATGTTGGTGGCGTAGTCGTAGTACGGGTTCAGCACACTGCTGTCCGTGGTGATGGTGTTGGTGTGCAGAGTCTTGGAGAGGTCACGTGGATCCCACAGGTAGAGTTGTCGTTGCGCTCCCTTGTTGGCACCCACCGTGCAGAGCAGGTCCAGTCCATTGGCATCGGCCCAGACCAGCTTGAAGCCCTGCGCGCCCTCGTGTGTGACGACCTCGTGCACGGGCATGTTGGACGTGCGAGGGTCGTATATCCTCATCTTCTTGTCTCTGGACGAGGTGGCAAAGCGTTGACCGCCCGACCAAGTGTTCCATGCCAGTGACAGGATTGTGTCGGTGGCGCCAGTCACGCGCTGGATGACCTTGCCCTCCTGTGACAGATCCCACAGATCAACAACGTGATCCGATGTGGACGAGAGGAACAGCGAGTCCACCGAGGGGTGGAAATAGACGCCAGTGATTCGCTTCGATTGTTTGGGCAGAGAGAGCAGTGGCTGTTCAATGTTTGACTTCATATCTTGATCCTCGATGTTCCACAGCTTGACGGTGCAGTCTCTGCTGCCCGTTGCAATGACCTGATCATTGAATGGACTGAATTCGAAGCAAGTGATTGGGTCAGTGTGACCCTTAATACAGAATGGTGAGTCTGGTGCCTTGCCATAGGCTGTCAGTTTGGATACACATAAACATGATCCACCTATGATTGATTGATTGTTAGTAATATGTTGAGTTGATTGGATGGTTGATTGACATACCTCCAACAGCTGATGGATAGGCAAAAAGTGTCTTTGATGATTTGAGTAACTCCTCGGCTGAGGCATTGATCTTTAGATTGGTGAAGAATAGCTCCTTCTTGCAGACCTTGTGAAACAGGTTCCTGACCTTTGATTCCCTGACGATTTGTTTCTCTACTTGTTTGTATTCCATGTCTGGATTATCGTCGGGTCTATCTATATATATATCTAATATCTTAATATTACAACAATGATTGATTGATTGATTGATTGATTGATTGATTGATTTCCAAACTTTAAAGTTGTGTGTCGTTGTGGTGCGTGTCCTCCTTGGGTTGTCGACACGACCTCTGAGTCCTATTAATTTTAAAGTGAGTGATAGAGAGTTAGCTAACTTGAATAAATGTATTATTAGGGTAATATGGTATGGATGGAAAGATGGATCATGATGGAATGGCAATAGATGAGAAGTATGGAGTGCTGGATCGATCGTGGGCACAAACACAACACAACACAACAGACAATAGATATACAATACTCACTAGTATACTCAATAATAACAACAAATAATATATGTGTATATATATATAAATATGGGTAATATTTGTATATAAATAGTGTACCAACAACAAGAGATAGAGAAGAGATAAAGAGACTGGCCAATATACAATAACAATAGTGCGCGCAAATACAAATATAGTTGTTATTGGTATTGAAGGGACAACTGTTGATCAACTATTGATCCGCCTGTCTGTCTGGTGTGTGCATGTGGAGAGGCGTTGTTGACAACAATACTAGTTGTTGTTGTGAGTGTGAGTGTGTGAGTAGACTCCCGCGGGAGGTGGAGGCGGGAATCAATTTGAAACTGCAAGTTATTGGTTGCGTTCCCTGTTAACGATCACATTATCATTATTGTTATTGTTATTACTGTTGATGATGTAGTAGTCGATTGATTGATGGGTGCAGGAGCTGTTGACCATCCTTTCCCGCTTCGGCAACAACCCAAACGGAACACACCCACACACATCCCCTTTCTCTCTCTCAATCTCTTTCTCACAACACAACACAACACGATCGAGTGCACTAAAGATGGATGGATGGATGAATCACACTCTGTTATCATCTTCCACTCCATCGGTGATAATAATGGCTGTGTATGGTTATTTGGATGGACCACCCCACCAACCCCCACCAACACACGAACACAAACAAACATGATACCAACTTAGGTGTGTATGTGTGTAGAGATAAAGCGAAATTGCTATCTGTTGTTGTTGCTGTTGCTGTTGATGTTGTTGTTGTTGTGCTTTGAACATTGAATCAATGAGCATACGGCATACGCATTTATCACCCCTTACTATATGCTCCCTTCGAAGCCAAACATGTGATGATACAATGGAGGCAAGCCATTGAGTAGACTCTCTCGAAAACAAACAATGAGATGATGAGATTACAAACCTTGAATTGAGGGCTGATGCTACCTCTAAAATGTATCTGTCCACTGACACTATATATGTAGTGTGTTTGTTTGTTGCAATGCAACGTACTAATACTATGTCTTTTGGAATAGGAATATCTATAAATATATAATATATGTATTTGTAGTTGACAAGTTAAGGTTGTGGATAGATAGATAGATAGATAGGATGGACAGGATGGATTGGGGACTCAACCCGACCCCAAACCACCTACGGATATTCTTTTTCTAAATTTTAATTTAATTGTTGACTTCAAAACTACCAGCAAAGATTGCTTCAACACACAAGTGGTTGTCGTTTATGACAAGTCAAGAATTGGCGCACACTTAACCAATGTGCTGTGTTTGAACTTTCAATTGAGTTTTGTTGGGACCCAATCTCGATTCAATTCAAATTCATTATCTCACCTTTCGATTGTCGTGTTCAAAAGAATGTTAACTGTTGCGATTGGTGTAAAGTGTAACAGTGTTGTTGGTATCTTAAACAATAATATCAAGAGATCGATCATCATCTCCAACTTCAATACCAATATTAATAATATCAACATACTAAGTAGAAGGAGGTTTACAACAACAACAAATAGATTGACAAAGACGACGATGAATGAATCTACATTCTCTGTTACAACCTTCAACATATTGGCACCATGTTATAATAGGACCAATCATTATGC
The DNA here is from genome assembly GCF_000787575.1 of Acytostelium subglobosum LB1. Classification (NCBI taxonomy): domain Eukaryota; phylum Evosea; class Eumycetozoa; order Acytosteliales; family Acytosteliaceae; genus Acytostelium; species Acytostelium subglobosum. Next base: position 13,390 of record NW_012236503.1, on the reverse strand, counting down.
TTCACCAGAGGCCATTGCAGCTAGAGATCATCCTGTTGCCAACAACAACAACAATAACAAGCTTGTAGATGTTATTGAATGTTCTAGACAATATGATATACTTCAGATTCTACAAACTGTGGATGCGGATATTATAAACCTACAAGAGTTCTTCTTTAATAAGGACTTTAAACAGTTGTACGAGAGTACATTGTCCGATCGTTATCAAGCATTCTATCTTCAGCGAACTAGTGGCAAACTAGATGGTGTCGCCACCTTTGTAAAGAAACATCTAAACATCAAACATCAACATATGCTAGAGTTTAAAGATCAAGGTGATCGTGTTGCCCTGATCCTTCACATAGACAGTCCGTCATCATCCTCTTCACCTTCAGTATGTCATGTCATGTCCTGTCCCATTAAGATCCAACAATATTAACATTCATTCATCCAACACAGGGACATGAGTTAATACTTGCCAACACTCACTTGACCTTCCCTCATACAGTGTTTGATGAGACAATACTGCGGCGAACACAGATCGAGTCAATACACAATAACATTCAACTATATCTCAATGAGTATGTACACGTGTACATGATGAAACACAGCCAACCAATGGATATCCAACATTCTAACTCAGACATCTTACTTGGACATAGGATCCAACAAGTTGGTAGTATACCCATTGTGATTTGTGGCGATATGAATACACCAACAAAGAATGAGGAATGTGTTGTCAATAGATTCTTTAGACAAAAGGGATATATATCAACATTCAATTACATCCATCCAGAGATCAATCACTTTGTTTCACATAAGAGTCATAAAGATCAAGAGGTTGGCGCAGACTATATCTATCTCTTGGACAGCAACAACAACAGCAACAACAACAACAGCGACAACAAGAAGAATATCCATATTCAACCAATTGAATCATATCTCTTTCCAAAGGAGGTGCCTGCAGATGTAAGTTAGGACATATTATACTTTATTCCAATATGGTTATTTACTGACTGATCCATCATTATCATCATTATACAGAAATGGATCAAAGGCTTTGAGTCCTCTGATCATCGACCATTAACCACTTCATTCAGAGTGGTTCAATGAATGAATAAATGACCATGGTACAGTGAATGTTGATTGTGCCACCAGCAATGTATATCCAATCAATCCAATCCAATCAAAGCTTTATGCCTGCTTTGCTGACACTTTGTTGATACCTTGGTTGTACTTTTGTTCATAGGCCTTGTAGTCAGCAGAGTCTGGTGCTGGAATGAACTCTGCACGCACCAAACACTTTTGTCCATTCAATTGGATGACCTTGGTGGCATTGGCCACATTGGCTGGGTTCAATTGCTCTTGCTTGCTTGTCAATGGAACGAATCTGACGGTGCCACGTGGTGAGACCTTGATCGATCCGTCTGGCAACTTGTCAACGATGAGCAATTCATGGAAGAGGTTGGATGGGCCGACAGGGATCACCATTCTTCCGCCAACCTTCAACTGATTGACCAGTTCGCTTGGCAGTTCGCTTGCTGCTGCACCAACATAGATGCAGTTGTAGGGTGCATTTTGTGCATGTCCTTTGAATCCATCACCAACATTCATTGATATAATACTGAGTAGTTTGCTGTCCTTTGTTGAGTTGAGCGCAGAGGTGATGTTCTCCACTGATGTGTCGACCAGTTCTTGGATGTGATCGACGCCCACCACACGTCCATTGATGCCAACCATCTTGGCCATACAAGCAGAGATGTATCCAGAGCCCGATCCAATATCCAATGCGATTGAGCCTTCTGTAAGATGATCTGCCAAGAAGTCCAACATCAGTCCAGCCATATGAGGTGCAGACAACGTAGCATTGAAACCAATGGGTTGAGGCACATCCTCATAAATATTCTTTATGTTTGAAGGTAAGAAATGCTTCCTATCAGTTGTGGACATTGCCTTTGCCACACGAACATTGGTTATCATCTTCCTATCTGTTTGAATGAGTGATGTTAGAGACAATAGACGACTCGAGGCAATGAATGAATGAATGAATGAATGATAGTTACGATGCATTAAGAAGTCAACCAATGCTCGCTGGGATGTTGGTATTGAGCCAGCAGAGTATGAGATGTAACGCCTGGCAACGTATCTTGACGTGAGATAGAGTGCACTTGCACCACCTACAACCATGATTGTGTATTTGAATAGTCTTATAGTTCTATAGATGAACTGTGGTAATGAACCATTCCTATACAATGATATCAATGGAAATATCAACATGTTACAATTATACTATAAATGGTTATATTATTAATATATACAACAACAAAGGACAACCTAAAATGAATAATAAACTTGTCAGATTGTCATCTTATTTATCAAAAAAGGTTGTTGGTTTCTCAAATAATTTTTCAAAAAGTTCTATTTTTGGTTTGTTTTTGTTGACTTTGGTTCATCGAATCAATTTAGAAATAACTATTCCATACAGATATATCAATTATTCTTCAATGACATAATGTTTATGGTTACTAATACTAAAGAAGTTGATTATGAAGATCAATAATTGTTTATATCTATTTATTTGATTACAAGTCAACATTCTGGCTGTTTGTGAGATCGAAGCAATGGTGATGGGACCTACCCATTGTAAAGCCTGTTTCGTTTCCAACCCAAAACGGGTGGAGATATTTTTTGATCAAAGGCAAAGTCCTCAATGGTTGGACCCAACAGACTTGTCCCATATGCGGTGTTCGAAACACACCTATCATTCAACCATCTTATAATTATAAACTGTACAAATACATAACTCTTTCAATCAAACACAAGAAAATGAACATATTTATTTTATTTATTACAATTTGTATTCTAACAACACCATCAGTTGTACAGTCTGCGACATGTGGTCTGGATCAATCATATCATACAGCAATTGCCACTTGGTATCCAGGTGATTATCAAGGTGCCTGTGGTTTTGGTCCATTGTTTGGAAGCACCGGTCCCCACACACCATACATCACAGCACTGTCTGCATCATGGTTTGACGCATCCACCCAGTGTGGCGTCTGTTTCGAACTGACCTCACCATACACCAACAAGACCATCACAGTGGTGGCCACTGACAACTGTCCCGATTGTCCAGAGGAGCATCACTTTGATCTGTCCAAGGATGCCTTTGCCCAGATGGCCGACCCCAGTCTCGGTCGTCTCAACAACATCACATGGCGTCAGGTGGCCTGTGGCAACATTGGATCGTTGGGCATCAGTTTGGTCAAGGGATCCAATCAGTATTGGGTTGGCTACGTGATCTACAATAGCTACGTTGGCATCAGCAAGGTGGAGGAGCAGTTGAATGGAACGACAGAGTGGGTCAATGTACCTCGTGCGCCATACAACTACTTTGAGAGCAAGGTGAACCACAAGGATCAACCATATAATGTTAGAATCACATCGATCCTTGGCGAGCAGATAACATACCAAGTGCAAAAGGCAGAGCCATCCAATCTCCTGGTGAAGTCACAGTTCAGTGCAGATGGTTGTGCCGCTGGCAAGTTATTAATTATGGCAAGTGGAGCCAATCACTCAATCACCGTCCAAATCATTCCATTGATTGGACTGATCATCACCTGTACCATGATGTTGTTGTAGATAGACAATAAATGTTATGATGTTTATTGCAAGGCAGCTTGACCTATGTTTGTGCTGCTACTGCTTGGACCGATCTTCTTCTTCCTCTTGATCATCTTCCATTGTCCAGACTCATAGTCTATCTCAAAGATGACAGTCTCAATAAACATCTCATCCTTGTCGTTTGGTCTTTGTTCAATACTGAGTGGTATCTGTTTGATGTTACCATCTTGAGGTGTTGGATTAACTGTTGTAGAGTTATCATGTTAGTGTCGCCCACAATCAATCCAACAACAACGCGCCAAGGTACGTACCTTTGTCAAAGTAGACGAATCGTTCTATGATGGCCCTGTTCTCAAGGGTCAGATGTGAGGCTGTGTCCAATATTCCTTCCAGTGATGGTTGTTTGGCAACAGCTGCCGCCGCCTGTTGTTGTTGTTGTTGTTGTAGTTGTAGTTGTTGAAGCTGTTGTTGTTGCAGATGATGTTGTTGATATTGATGTGTAGGATCTACTGATGGATATTGATTGGCAATATTGTGGAAAGGTTGTTGTTGGAATTGTGTCTGGTTCTGGAGAAATTGKRGAATTGCTGTTGTTGTTGCTGCGGAGGAATCTGTTGTTGTTGCTGATACATATGTTGTTGTTGTTGTTGTTGGTACTGCATAAATGGTTGTTGTTGATGCTGCTGGAAATGTTGTTGTTGGAATGGCTGTTGTTGTTGTTGAAGATGATGAAGTTGTTGTTGTTGTTGTGATTGGAACGCTTCAGTTGATTGATGTTGAGCAGTCGATCGATGTAACATGTATTGTGGCTCCAGTGGCAGTGATCCATTCTGCTCCAGTGCATTCATCAACGATGATAGACCACTGAGGTCCTCGCCACCTCTGACATTCTGAAGTTGTGGTTGTTGATGTAGATGATGATGTTGTTGATAGTTTACATTGGATGATGCAGTGTCCGCCGTGACCACTGGCGATGAGAAATCATCCTCGCTCTTCATTGTAGGCGTTGACTCGGCGCCCGCCTTCTTCTTTCGCGTGACCTTTTGTTTCTTTGTGGCGGCCTCTGAGTCGTCCTTGTCCTTCTTCCTCTTCTCCTTGACCTCCTTGACCTTCTCCACCTTTGGCTTGTCCTTATCCTTGTCCTTGTCCTTTTTCTTCTTTTCCTTCTCCTTCTCCTTCTTCTTCTTCTCCTTCTCTTTCTCCTTCTCCTTCTTCTTGTCCTTTTTCTCCTTCTTCTCCTTCTTCTCTTTCTCTTTCTTCTCTTTCTCCTTCCTCTCTTTCTTCTGTTCAGCAGTCTCTGCATTAGCCTTTTCCTTCTTCTTCTTCTTTATCTTTGTCTCATCTTGTTGAGGTGGTAGTTGTTGCTGCTGCTGCTGCTGCTGCTGTTGTTCATGAAGTGCCTGTACTTGAGTGTTCATCTCAATGTTACCATTGTTACTAATATTGTTGTTGGATGATGATAAGTCATTGATTGGCTCATTAAAGTGTTGTTGTGTAATGTGTTGTTGTTGTTGCTGAGTCGACTGTTGCTGTTGTTGTGGTTTCTCATCTGTCACTCCTCCACTTGAGCTTCCACTACCTTCTTCATTGATTGATTGCCTCCTCTTCTTTGTCGTGGTGGTCTGTGTTGTGATCTCTCGCACCTGATCCAGTGATATCATGTGCATCTTGGTCTTCTTCTGGACTCCTCTCTTTTCCATTGCACTGCCGCCACTACTGCTCGCCAGACTGTGATGGCCGCTCATTGACAGCGACGACGACGACGACGATGAGGTACCCGACATGCTGAGCAGGTTCGATGAGGACGATGACATTGATTGGTGCTCCGATGCATGATGCGTCCTCGGTATGAATAGACTTGACTTTCTCAGAGGTGATGGCTGCTGCTGCAACAGCTTTAGCTTCTCATTCCTCAGCGTTGGACTGGTTTCGCTCAAGAGGTATGGTGACGACGATGTGATGTTTGATGTGGAGGTGGTCGACGATGAAGACGCTGCTGCCAATGATGAGCTGAGTGATGCTGACGACGACGACAGTGATGCTGACTGTGTGATGCTGGCTGGTGCCACTGGGATGCTTGATTTCGATGCTGTCAATGTGGGAGTGAAAAGTGTCTTCTTGAACACTGGCAACTCTGTCGTCGGCTTCTTCAAGGCAAAGTGTTTGTTCTCTGTTAGATTGTTGGCCAGAGGCACAGGCAGTGCCTTGCGATTCAAATACAAGTATTCTAATGGGTAGAAGTTTGGCGGTCCCTTTTTGTCCACTGTCGTCCAAGGAGGAGATTAGTGACTTGTTAGCATTATGTTGTTGGAGTGTCGGGAGAGCGAGACTTACATTGCTCAGATAGTTTCTTGATGGTGCTGTTGAATGGTTCTAGGTCCATGTTGATGGGGATCTTCTCCTCAGAGATACGCGCCAGTAGTTGAGCCAGAGCTCTTAGCCATTCATCCTCCTCCTCATCGGCAACCTGTAGTAGCATATTGATTGTCATGTCCAAGTCTTGAAACTGTTTCTTTCTCAGACTGAGAAATGAGAATAACAACTATGATCATTGTTGTTGGAGTTAGCATTGCTATCATATCATGTCTATCTCTTGAGCATCCACACATACCTTCATTCTTATCATTGAATCGATCTTTGTAAACTTTAGCAAACAGAACTGCAGTATATCCTTTGTGAGATGGGATGATAGTCGCTCAGAGCTCCACTGCTCTTCTAGTTTCGAAGTGAGCCATCCTTCTATATCTCTATGCTCCATAGTAGTAGTATGTCAATCTGTCGGTTATATGTATTATATATTATTAATGTTATGATTGTTGAATGAACTAGTGCACTTATATATATATATAACGATTCTCTCGCGATCTATCGTGTTTATGCTGAGTACCTGTCTAATGCTCGTAGCTGGCTTGGGTTGATACTATTATCACTTTCTTTGAAATGGGTGATGTGATTTGATTGATTGATTGATTGAATGAGTGACACTCACAATCTATCTAGTACTATATTTATGTATATATAGTTGAGTATCGTTGAATGAATTAATGACACCTACCCAACAACAACTGATAATGATCATTGAGTGATCATCAATCAAAAATTTGAATTTCTCACACAAATGTAACGGACACAAGGTCAAACCCCATTGCCTCACTTTGATCAAGTACGTGTGAGTGAGTGTGTTGTGTTATTGCTGGTGGAATACAGAATACGTCTGCCGCACATTATTGTTGTTGTTTGTCGACATTAGTATTATTAGAATCTGATATGACATGTTCAATCTCAATCATCTTCCAACTTGTCTACAAGGTTGTCTACCAATGAATCACCATTGATCAGTTTGGTCGTCACTACAATAAAGTCTCTGTTGGCCTGGTCCTGTCTCGAAAGGAATCGCAGTGCAGATATCTCGGCAAAGGTGACACCACCGATAAAGTAGACCAATGTGATGGGCTTCCTGTCGTTCTTGACGTTGGACATGGCACCTTGAGGCAGTGGCTGCACCTCTTCGAATGTAGGACCTGGAAGTGATCGCAACGTCTCTTCGATGGCCTTCCAGCCGTTGGGACGAATGGCGTGTTGGACCAGACGACAGCTGAGTGGCGTGTATCCACTGTACACATAGCCCATGTCTGTGGGGTTGTTCTCGTTGATCTCTTCGGTGATCAGGTTGAGATCGCGTCGCAGTGCTGGGAATGTCGATCTGGACTCTTGTTTCTTGAGCAGGCCAATGCGCTCAAGATTGGCCAGCGTGAGGATCAGTTCGCATCCGTACGATTGGACAATCTCGCGTTTGAACAGCTCCAACTGTTTGGGCTTGATACCATTGTGTGTGAGACTGTAGAGGATGAGCAGTCTGAGGATCTTGTACCATGGTGCCTTCTTGTTGATGCACTCCTCGAGGTACTTGTCCACCTCCTCCTGATAGAGACCGGCCAACAGGTTCTGCTCACATTCGATTCGCTTGGAGAACGCTGGTGTCTTGGTGATCTCAAGGATCCTCTCAAACACACTGGTATGGATGCGAAGACTGTTGTGCTGTGCCTGGTTCTGCGGGAAGTTCTTGACAAAGTCTCGCATGGCGGCGGGTGACTGCGAGTCCTTAAAACGCTTGTAGTAGTCATCAATGTCCTTGGCCTTCTTGTTGAGGATGCCAGAGAGCACTGAAAAGTTGATGTCGCGAATGTCCGAGTAGACCTTGTCGTTGGAGTGCAGAGGGAAGGGAACTTTCTTCTCCGAAGGTGGAGGGGGTGGTGCGCCCTCCTTTGTTGGAGGTGGATTGACCAGGTCCTCATCCAAGTAGACGGCGTTATTACGGATGTTGAAGAACTCGTCGATCAATCCCTCATAAGTAAGCTGTGTGCACATTGGTGTGATCAAGTCTACATCACGATCGATAAGGATCAAAGAGTCGATCTCTGGTGGTACTGTACACTCCTCGCCCATCTCTTTCCTCATTCTTGTTATCAAGTCCATTACGAGCTGTGAGGGTAGTATTGATTGAATGATGGTCAGTATGACTATCTGGGATTGATCCAACTCCATGACACACATACCCTTGAGCATTGTCCCTTGCCCTTGACGACGGGGATAGTTCCAAACATTGATTGCAACTTCATCAGTGACTTGGCGACGTAGAACAAGGATGTTCTATCTCCCTCCAAAAGGAACTCTTTGTAGGCTGTTGGCAACTCGAGTGATAGGACATCCTCGTCGAATGGTACAATGTCCAGGGGTAGCTCATATGTGGCCTCGATGTTGCCAGCAACACCTTCCTCCTCCAACACACGCTGTGCAAGGATAGTACTCCTTGGTATATAAATGATTCCATAGTTCTTCTTGAAGCCATCATCCAAATGTCTCTGAATGTGCTCCTTAATGATGTGCATGTACTTGATCTTTGGTCTAATGATATAGATAATGTTGGCAGACTGTGTATCCAATCTACCTGGCTTCAGCTCATAGTTCCTCTCTGTACCATTGCTCTGAGAGTGTGTGACGTGTAGTTGTTAGTATCTATGATTGATTGATTGAATGAATGAGTCGCCAACAACACTTACAATCAAGAACTGTGGATCAACGATTAGATTGAGTAGACCTATGATCTTTGGGTCCATGACCAATGCCTTGGGTCCTTTGATGATGCTCAGAGCTTCACCTAGCTCTCTCTTTGATTGCTCTCTGATCGATGTTAGATTGAGCACCTTGCTCGATATGTTTGGTATCTGAGATAGAACGATTGGTGCAGCCTTCTTGGTGATGGCTGGTGATGGTTGTGCTGGTCTGCCCATCATCTGTGGCATCTGTTGCTGTTGAGGTGGCATGCCTTGAGGTCTTTGTTGTTGAGGTGGCATACCTCCTTGTGGAGGCATACCCTGTGGTGCAGGCTTTCTATTCATCCTTCTTTATATATGTATTATCTCTCTGTACAATGTACAAATAATTAGTATCTTCTTCAAGACTGAAAAATCCACTGCAAGTTCATCTTGTGATTTGCGATTCGAAGTGTCACCACCCAACACTTGGACTTCAGAGTTGCCTTTGTGTAGTTCAGTGTCTTGGTCTAACCTATGAGTATCTATAGATACTATTCACTGCTAGCAGATGGTGGCGTATCACTCGTGGACCATAACAATGTCCAATAAACATAGGCGGTAGTATCCTTCGTGAATGACATTATTTATTCAGCTTCCTAAGTTTGAATATACCAGACTTGAGTTTGTAGCTGATGACAATCTTCTTCCTAAGATGAAGGAGTGATCCAACTACGACGACCACAACAACACATGCAATGACAATGCCCACGATGGCACCTGTGCTCAACTTTGATTTGCCAGACTTACAAGAGACCAACACTCTAAGTGATTTGGCATCCTGACCAACCACATAGTTACAATCATCATGATCAGACTCCTTGTTGTTACTGTTTGGATCGAATGACTTGATCTTGACATTGGCAAACTGTCCACTTGCCTCATTAAAGTTGACAACATTGATTGACTTGCTGGAAACAAAGAACTCTTTGTTGATCTTTACGACCAACTCACCATCGAATGTTGCCTTCTCTGTGATATTGACTAGATGTTTGGCAAGTTAGTACTATCTTCTTGATTGATATGAAGTATTAATACTTACATTCAGTAAAGTCACGCTCAGAGTTGATGATCACTACCATGGTACCTTGAGAATGTTGGGTAAGGTTACCAACCACTTGGAGCGATGTAGGTTGGTAGGTTGATTGGTTGTATCCAAGTGTACCATTAATGGTCAGTGATGCAAGGATTGTACCATTCCTTCCAGCAAGGTATCCACCTTGAATGTCAACCGTGTTGTTTGATCCCAACACTGTACCATTGGCAATATTGGTGATACCATCTGATTGAGTGAACAATGATAATGTCAATGAACTATTAATATTAACTTGTCCATTATTATTGAATGGTATCTATAATCAATAATATTAGTATGATGAATGAATTGTATTTATAATGTTTGACGATACTTACCATTATTTCTTTGATCTCTGAGGAGTGAAGTGATGAGAATGTACCAGTGTTCTCAAATATGATATCATTGACATTGGTGGATGACTTTAGGATACTTGATTGGAGGTTGAAGGTACCATTGTTGCTCATGGTACATCCAGGGAACACTGTGATATGTCCTTGTGATTCGACATGTCCATTCAAGTTGATGAATGATGTGTTTATCATGTGGATCGATGATTGGGTGTCATATATAAAGTTACCAGAGATAACTGATATATGACTATTGGTACAATTGAACATTGATGCACCAATAATCGATAGATTACCATTGGTCACTGTTATGTTGCTTGATTCTCCCTTGAAGTTACCTCCAAACTAATAATAATAATTGGTTTCAGTTGTGATTGATTTAGTGGATGGATGGATAATAACATACGTTTGCAGTACCATTGGTATCAATCAGTGAGTTCAACGCAGTGATGTTACCATTCTATAATGGCATGAGTTAGAATCATCATAACATGTAGCCACTAATTAACTAGTACATACAGTATTGAATAGACCAATGACAGAGATTGTAGAGTTTGACAATTGGATGGTGGATGACACTGTGAGTGTACCTGGTACTGAAACCTTTGAACTGTCCAATGATAATATTGATCTATCTTGGAATGATAGTGTACCATTGACATGTAGTCTAGAATCATTGGTGAATGTACCAACAGCACTCTCTTTGAATGAACATCCTCCTTCTATTACTATGAATGCATTGTTAGTCTTCATCGTTGCCATTCCTTGTTGATTGTACTGTCCACGAACAACCAACAATGATTGATTGGACAATGATATCGCCACAGAGTCCTGTGCAGTATAACTTCCTTCAACTTCAAAGTGTGATCCATCATTAAGTATCAACTTGGATGAGTTCTATTTTGATTGATTGGGTCAATAACATGGATGAACGAGGTGTGGATGGATGGATGTACATACAATTTGAAGTAGAGTAGAGTCAGGTGTACTGAGTCCAAGGAGTGAGGCACCTCGAACCAATACTGATGAGTTGCCTTGTAGTGTGTTGTTGGTGCAATCCAAGTACATAAAGGATCCATCATGCATATAGATAGTAGCATTGTCCTATATGGTTGTTTTGAAACATCGTTAGATACGACTGATGGACAGACATATAATATTTGATAAATGAAAGGGTATCACCTACTTTGATTGTGAACAACTTGGTGATGAACAGGGCGAAGGTATGATCCAACTCAAAGGTTGTGCTTGAGGATAATAAGATGGTGGAGTTAATGAATGCATTGAATTGATTCTTACTAAAGTTATTAAGGTCATAGTATGTTGATGTTGAGAGGTATAGTGTAGCATTATCATTCAGACTTAGTGTCATATTATCAAATGTCACTTGTGATTCACCTGTTGTCATCAATACAGAGTTGCCTGTGAATGCTGATGTACTATTGGCCATTATAAATGAAGTATTGGCCAAACCTATTGTTGATCGATCCTATCAAATGAGTTAGTATCCATATGGTATCTGTTTGAGTTAGTCCTTGAATTGGTATAATTACATTAAGATGGATATCTTGAGTCCAGACAAGGGTTCCATTGAGTGATTGGTATGATGATTGTTGGGAGAATGTTGAAACTTGATTGATGTTGATCTGTTGGAATTGATTGATCACTATGTGTCAGTTCATAATAATACATCTAGACTAAGGGGAATAATAATAACTTTACATTTTGGTTATCCAATAGATGTCCACAGAAATAACATAAGAATGTACCATTGTTTGACTTTATGAATCCTTGTTGCATGGCCAGCACAGAGAATAATACATGTACCTCTCCATTGTTCTCAAGTACACCTGCCACACTAACCATTGACATATCAAAGCCATTAGACACTATATGTATATTAGTAATAATGAGCTGGATTGGACCATTTATGTGTATAATAACATACATATAGAGAATGAACCAGTTTTTTGAACAGTAAGATTGCCTGTGATTGGAACAGTTCCACTTGCCTTGAGATTTCCGTAGGCGTTGATTAGTCCACTCCTAAAAGGGGCATTGACCACACTTATTGTTGACAGTGGATTGATGATTGTTGTTCCAAATACTTTAAATTGCGCATCTTTGATGTCCAGCTCAGTGATGGCGAATGGTACCGAGTTGGTGCCCATCGTCAAAGAGTCAATTGTCACTGGTGTTGGTGAGGTAACAAAACTGCCGTTTACAGAGACAATTACTTGGTCATTGGCCGCAGGCATTGTGCCTGGTATCCACTTTGCAGAGTTGTTGAAGTTGCCTACACCTCCTTGCCAAGAGATAAGTCCTGCGTTGGCTACAGGCCACTTCTGGCATTGAATTGAGGACAGTAGTATGATAAGTGATAGTACAAGTTGATGTTGGTGTTGCATAGTTATTGTTCTGAATGACAAATAAGTGACACCTTCAAGATGTGTAACTTTTTCAAAATAATACAAATTAATGACTTTTAGACACGCAAGATCCTTTTAGTAGATCTAATTTTGGACTAACAAAAATCTGACAAAAATCAAGTTGCGGAACTGAGGACCAATTTCCTTGTATGAAGCTACAATGGTTCTCCTTCTAAAAGAACACAACTTAAAAGAGATCAAAAGAATATAACCATCTGGATATCCAAATATGGAGTGGTCATTTCTTTCCCTTCGGACTGAGTAATATAGTAATAATCTTTTTGATTGCCTATAAATTAAAATTAAACAAACATGTGATCCTTTCAAAGGATGTCTTTCTGATCAGTTAAACCAAAACAGCGAGATAACACGATGATACTACAACTATCTCGTTTGATCATTATGTCGATCAGTTCTTGGATGCAGGACATTGATCAAGTCAGTCTGTCGCTGACCTGTCACGGACTATTTGACACTTTCAAAGCATCAAGCTTTCTCTTTGGTCACCGCCTCAACCAAAGTCTTCATTCTGGGATCACTCCATCATCGGTCACCTCGTTGAAGTTAAGTCCCGGCTTCAACCAACCTCTACTCGCGGGACATATTCCATTGTCAGTCACTTCGTTGACCTTTGGTATCAGGTTTAACCAACCTCTGCTCGCTGGACACATTCCATCGTCGGTCACCTCGTTGGACATTGGTCACAATTTCAATCAACCTCTGCTCGCTGGACACATTCCAGCATCGGTCACTTCATTGACTTTCGGACTCTTCAACCAGCCTCTGCTTGCTGATCATATTCCATCGTCAGTCACCTCGTTGATCTTTGGTAGCTTCAAT
>NW_012236502.1:386562-388656 GCF_000787575.1 Acytostelium subglobosum LB1 | reverse complement strand
ATCTAATGGTCTCCATCCATCCTCGCCCAATACGACTGCAGACACTCAATCCTGCGCATCAACCTCGTCGCAATCACCATGCATCAGATATGGCTCGACTTCTGCCACTGGAAACACCAAAGTAACCAAAGGCACTCCTCTCTTCAGACAATCAACATCATCACCCAAGACATCATTCGGACAGAAAGTACCATCCTCCACAGCAAACTCCAACTTCAAGTTGCTAAACTCAGATCACAATCAGCTCCAACTGAACAAATATCGTCCCTCCTCACCAAAGCAACTATCAAACACCTGGACAAATGGAACTCCATAATCGACACTGAATATCTCGCCATGTAAACAACCAACACCAATAAACAAGTAGCCTAGAGTGTATATGCTCTTTGTAATTAAAAAAAAAAAATATTTCACACAGGAGCATATACACTCCTGGCTTCTCGATTTATTGCATTTGCATTTTCGATATGTTTTCACTTCGACCCTAGGGCATTTTTGTGGGGAGTGATAGTTGGTGTTGTCTTGTGATTTCGCACTTTCGAATTTGGACTCCAACTTGAGGTCTAGTTCGGGTCAGGGAAGCTTGACTTTCAAAGTAAGTGCTGCAGTTTACCGTCATGCCAAGGACAAACGAGTCACTTGAAGAAGTTAATGTMAACATCTCCAACATGAGTGCCTTCCTCAAGAGGAAGGCATTGGAGGATGATCTCGACGAGTCAATGATTGCTTTGAACATCAAAGGAGCAAAAGCCACCAAGCTCTTTGAAGGATCTGACGATGAGGATGATGAACAGGATGAGCCAGATCAACAATGGGATGACAGCGAGTCTGAGGATGAGTCAGATGCACCGAGTCCCAAGAGGTTGAACTCCAAGAAGACGAACAATACCAAACAAAAGACTACTACTGCTCCCAAGATACTCAAGAAGGTGACCGACAAGATTATCACAGAGGACATCTACAAGAAGACTTATGCCAACAAGAGAACGACATCTACTCAGTGAGGACACCGCCATTCGACCTCGTGGACCGGACCTATTCGATCATGTGGACAGGGCAAAAAAATAAATGGAAATTCCTAATCAATGTGGTTCGTTCGAGTTCGCGAACGACACGGGCATTACTGTTGGATTAGGTCGTCCACGTATTGGTTCAATGATCACCTTATATATCGCTCTGATAGGTGTGACAACGAACAACATTGTGAACTTGTGATTGTTGATATCTATCTCTAAGTTGACTGACTGATTACTTGTTGTTGAAGTGTTCTCAAACACTGGTGACTGTATATTGAATGTCTCTTTGTTGCTGATATCGATCTTCATGTCTGCAATAATTGATGGATCAATGAGACAGTAGTTGGCCCCTGTATCGACGATTGCTGAGGCAACTCTCTTATCTATCTTGATTTGAATAACATCGAGTGTCAACTCTTTGTTAATGTTTGTCTTGGTATCAACCTTGACAGTCGGCTCTCTAACCTTTGTATCATTATCTAATGATTGATTGTTTGGTGACTTGGTCTCAACCTTGTCCATGTACTCATTGGTCTGCTGTGTTTGAGTTGGAGAGGTCTCAACCTTCTCACTCTGTGCTGAATCTGTGTCTGTGTTAGAGATCTCAATCTCTGTAGAGGTCTCAACCTCTTCTATCTGTTCATGTTTCTTTATCTGTTTGTTTGTATTACTTTGTTGTTTGTGTGAATGAGTCTCAACCCTCCCATTGTTCAATTTATCAGAAGTTAATGTCTCAACATCCTTCTCATCGAATGAAACATCTATCAAGATGTCATCATATAGAGTATCAACTCCATCATCACTCTCTAGTGATTGATTACCCACTTGGTACTTTGTGATTGTTTGTTGTTTATTTACTGTTGCATCTGTTGCTGTATTATTATTATTTGTTGATTGATTTGATTGAATAGTAGTGATGTTGCTGATTGTGACTGTTTGCTGTTGTGTCTTATCACTTGTTCTTGTTTTGTCTCTCTGGGACAGTCGCAACACGGTGCTCTGTGGACTGGCATTGGAAGCATTGCCTGTGGCGATAGCTTTGGCTCTGCTTCCTCTGACCATTGGCATTGTAGAAGGG
>NW_012236502.1:383207-386462 GCF_000787575.1 Acytostelium subglobosum LB1 | reverse complement strand
AATGCGTTTTTGATTGTGTCGAGGAAGGATGCAGTTATGTTCTTATCTCGGCACTCTCTCTTCATCATCGCGAACAACAGTTCGATGATGTTGAGCTCAGGGCTATAGGTTGGCAAGAACACCAACTTGACATTGATCAAATCAAGCATCTCCTGGATGAGAGGGAGCAATGCTCCGTAAGTTCAGGTGAATAGTTATTAACCTTGATCTGTAACTGAACTATTCATTAATTAGGTTAATATTCAGGTGTATCTATTACAATTCACTGAAGTGACAGTTCAGTTATTTATCTTGGTAGTATAGGTCAGATAATATCTATATTACAATGAATAATTGTGTATTCCACGACTCATCATGGGAAGACTACACCCTCGTCGAATATAAATGTTTTTTWTAATTCTTACTTGTATCATTCAATCAAAAAAATAATAATATAATATCTATAACTTTGTTTGAATAAATGTCAACAAYAACCTCCATTTCTCAAACATCCAAAACTCCAAAAAAAAGAGATAACAAATATGACTCAAGCTTTTGGGATCATTTCACATTAGACCGTGTCGCAGCACTCGCTAAATGCCACTACTGCCCTCATAGCGAGGAGTACGACTCTAACAAGTCTGGCAGATCAGCCAGCAACGGGTGGGGACACTTAGATATACGTATGTTACGAACTGTTTGAAAGTTACCAAGATTCATTGTCTAACATCCTGTTCAGATCACCGAAGTGAGACTAAAGGTCTTATTGATTGGGACAATGTTGACAGAGTCATTTGTGAGAAGAATGAAAAGAAGAAGCAGAAGTTATCGAATGCCCAGAATGCAATAGCAACATTCAATCAAACAGACTATGAGTATGTATCAATCGATTGCTAGCATTACCTACTTACAGTATGTTTCATAAGTTATGGCCACCCCCTGTTCAAACAGGTACGAGTTTGATATCTCCTACAAATATGGTTCAAGATTCTTATTCACTTCCAAATATAGTAGTCCACTTTTGCTCAAAAATTTCCATTTATGAATATTTTTCCAAAAATGGAATTAATATATCTTTATCATTCAAACGATATTTTTGTTAAAGTAATGAACATGTCCATTATTTATGCAATAGTAAAGAATGAATGAGTTCAAACATCAAACACTTTGTTGGAAGAGATAGAATATTATTTATGTACATTACAATTAATCATGTCATTAACAGAAGAAGAGAGAGCTAAAATCGTGAGAGCCAGAAGGAGAGGATATTCAAAGAAATTAATATCAAAGATGTACAATATTTCCCGATCAACTGTGAGCAGGACTATTCAACGACACAGCGAGCGAGGAGACTTCAAGGACCGTCTCAAATCGGGACGCCCTTCAAAGTTTTCAAGAAGACTTAGAAGGAGGATCATCAAAGCTTTGGTCAGGAAGGAGGTCATCACTTTGGACGAGTTGAAAGCCAAACTTGAACTGAGATACGATACAGAGATATCAACGGCTCAAATATCTCGTATCGCTGCAAAGGAAGGTCTCACCTATCGCAGTTTAAGCAGGAAGCACGATCTAAAGCAAGTAAACGCAGATCAAAGGCTCGAGTTCGCTATGGCTCATCGAGACTGGACAGCGGAACAATGGGAACAGATAGTATTCTGTGATGAGACCACAATTGAGTCCAACTTCAAGAACTACCGTCAACACGAGTGGGCTAGACAAGATAACAACACATTCAGTCGAGTTCATGGCATCAGGAGACTTCCCGGAACCAAGGTCAATTTCTGGGGATGTGTCACGAGTGCTGGTGTCGGATATCTCTCTGAGATTGAAGGCAATTTAGAAAACACTCAATACACGGAGATTCTTGATGATGCATACTCTCGATCCATCCGATATTATCATGGCCAACTCCCAGACTTTACACTGGCGATGGACAACTGTCCAATTCATAGAGCAACAAATGTCACCAGCCACTTGAGAAGGAAGAGGATACCCACCCTATTCATTCCCCCATATTCACCAGACATCAACATTATAGAGAATCTTTGGGCGATCTTGAAGAAGAGAGTCAAGAGAGAGCTGGCAAAGAACCCTGGAGTGGTCCTTTCCGACCTTGCCAATGAACAATGGGAGCTAATGGATGACAGCATTGTTGAGAACCTATACGCCTCCTTGCCACAACGAATGGAGGACATTATAACAGCGAATGGATGGTGGACCAAATATTGACAACCTCCTTTGTCATTATTCTAGTTCATCGTTCCGATACCTTCGATCAATTTTCGTTGCATAAATAATGGCCATGTTCACTACTTATCATTTCAACACTCTCATTCAATTATTTGTAAATAAATATAACTAGCAATAAGTAATTCAATCAAGATTAGTAGATAATTGAGTCTATTATTTAGAGAGATAAGATATCATTTGGTATCTCTTAATATTGAAGAGATATCAATCACCTATCTGTTTGCTCAGGGGGTGGCCATAACTTATGAAACGTACTGTATCTCTTCCAACAAAGTGTTTGATGTTTGAACTCATTCATTCTTTACTATTGCATAAATAATGGACATGTTCATTACTTTAACAAAAATATCGTTTGAATGATAAAGATATATTAATTCCATTTTTGGAAAAATATTTATAAATGGAAATTTTTGAGCAAAAGTGGACTACTATATTTGGAAGTGAATAAGAATCTTGAACCATATTTGTAGGAGATATCAAACTCGTACCTGTTTGAACAGGGGGTGGCCATAACTTATGAAACGTACTGTAGATGCGAGTCCATTAACAAATATCCAATAAGGGCTCTCATATTGAATAGAATAGTCTAAACCTCAAATCTAATATTTAAAAATAATATTTTCAATTTTATACAGTTATTTTTCTTCAAGAGAAAGTTTGTATGGGATGGAAGTTCGAACACATATACTTTTTCAAACAGTTAAAACTCATAGATACATAGATCCCGCCAACAATAAGACCATCAGATATACCTACCATAATCATTTAACATTATTATATCATACTTTACACTTGTCTAAACATCATATTGGAAAAACAAATAAATATTAATAAACAATAATTAATTTTAATCAAAATTTCACAGTTGTTTGAATCACTTTGACAATGACCCAATAGACAAGTCATTAACAACTATGATACATTTAACATTAGTACAAATACATACAGACAGTGAATCATTTGATTAAACAATAACATTGAAGCTTATACACCAACATCATCCACTTCATGACATCCAGATTTAGA
>NW_012236502.1:379250-383107 GCF_000787575.1 Acytostelium subglobosum LB1 | reverse complement strand
TCAACACCTCAACATAATACATCTGTTACTCCTCTTATCAATGCGAATCGATCAAGATATCAATCATCATTGAACAACATCACACCTGATATCATGAATGCCTTTCGAATGCGATGACGCACCAACAATGTTCAACACATACGTTTGATACACCAACAGATTCAGTACATCTACAGGAATCGATCCATATATAATATGTGACTGTTGAACCCATTACACGCCAAGAGTCGCACTCCAACTGCCACCAACATCTCGATAACACCTACAATTGACATACCAACAGACTCAACACATCAAGGTGAATCGATAGATATATTGTACATCACTGCTGAAGCTATTCTTTAGCAAAACATTCAACAACAGCCAGGATGCACTCACATTGTGGCTTCAACTACGATCGTCGCACTCCACTGATCACCAACATCGTCCAACAAACACCTATGACACATCACCAGACTCGACCCATCAAGAAGAAGCGATACATACTATATTTATTGTCGTTGGAGTAATCTTCATCAACTTTGGTCATCAACATTCAACTTCACAGGTAACAACCAAAACCTTGGACCGATCGTCGCACTTCTTCTTCTAACAATAACTAATACCAATCAAGATTATAGTATAGAAATACTCAACATATCAAGATGAAGCGATCAATATATTATACATCACTGTTGAGGTGATTCATAGGAATTACAGTCATTGGACAGCAATGAAACAACGACCAATTACAGCCCGCTTGGATCGTCGCACATCAACAAAGGACAAACATCATCCAACAACTCCTATGAACTCCAACAGACTCTTCTCATCAAGATGAAGCGATATACCACATTCTTTGCTGTTCATCGTAATCTATATCAACTCGGATCACCAACATCAACAGCTATAGTGCAACAACTTGATCGATTGTCTAACACCTACTGCTGACCAACATCGTCCAACATTCAACTATTATACACCAACGTAATCATCTCACCAAGATGAAGCGATGCATGAACATTCAACGCCTTTAATTACCAAACTAATAATCCTTGGATCAAAGGCCAACAGTGGAGACCCGGCGCCTATCACAACACACACGTTAATCAACAATCACATCATATATGTAGTCACTTGGACGTGCTGGATTATCAATAAGGAGGACATCCAAGTTTTCAACTCTATATATAGATAGTGGATATACCAATAAGGGAACAAACTACTGGTCACCTCGATCGATCTTGGACCAGCACATGCTGCCCAAGAGATTACAGTCAGCCAGTGTGGACATGGCAGCAAAGCACACCTGTCACACCTATAGTATCACGATCTAGTGATCTGGAGCGACAAATTGGTATACAGGTACCAACCTAGCACGACATCGGTCAACTTGTTGGGCGACATTATCAGTGTTGCCACACATTTCCTGCTCTCAACATCTGCGATACTCTCTCCATTCCACGGACGGGAGGAGAAGTGCCAATACACAACATCTTGACCTTTCAGATTGGCGTGCGCAACCAAGACCGACAAGGACCTCTATGGCATCTTCAGCATTCCAGCCAACCCATTTGGCTGACACCAAACATCTATAGTCTTAGCACCAACGTGAGTATCGAGTAGCTTGGGTAAGGAATCATACCACTCTTGCACTCAATTACTCATACTAACTTGACCTTCCACTTCATCTGTAGCGAATGATCATGTTATCAACAATGATGCCACGCAGGCCAGCCAAACAAAGGATAATTCGACTTGTACGATCAGAGATATTTAGACAACACACAGTCAACTCTCTGATCCTTGTGTTCAAGACACTCAGCCAAAGAACAGGACGACGACATGGACGATGACCTCACTAACAACACAAATGATGCCTYGGTCAAGACAAGGACTCTGAGAGTATCATGAGCGAAGGTGGTGACGACCAGGACTTCGAACAGATGCGTCAAGACCTTGAGAAGTTGAAGATCGACCATTCAAGAATCGGCAGCGAGCTGGTGGAAGAAGTMCGAGCAGCAACGACCACTCGCAGGACCTTTGCGAGCAACCGCCATCAAGCTACCTTGTCTGTCGACGTCGGTCAACAATCGATGATCCAGTGCTGCGATCATTACTTTGCTCGTGTGTGCTGGAGATGACATCTTTAATGCAATGCAGCATTGCCAATGCTATCCTATGTTTTGTGACATTTTCAGGAACTATTTTATCTATATATATAAATATATCTTTCATCATCATCCAATCCAACTTGTAAAGATGACAACAGACTATGATATACCCTCTTTGCCTCGGCTGATCATTCACCAAATCAGTCTGAATGCCTGGAAATCACATGCTTGGAATCTATCTCTTGCTCTAGTCTAAAAGGATCTGTTCAAGTTTGTCTCCACAGAGATGTGCTTCAATTTGACCAATGTGCTCGAGACTCTGTCACAAACCTCCCCGATGGCATCCAACTATCTGTCTACAACTGGATCCAAGATGACACTGAAGAGAGCCTTAACCCAAACATCAGCTATCACAAGGTCGATCATTATCAGTTAG
This sequence comes from Acytostelium subglobosum LB1, assembly GCF_000787575.1. Lineage (NCBI taxonomy): Eukaryota > Evosea > Eumycetozoa > Acytosteliales > Acytosteliaceae > Acytostelium > Acytostelium subglobosum. Next base: position 380,578 of record NW_012236502.1, on the reverse strand, counting down.
CTTGCATGCATTCTAAATTGGTCACCAGTCTTTATCTCTCTGAGGCCATGGGCGCAATTAAACCGACCAATCTATGTCTGGAGATGCCAAGACTGCATCGATTGATAGTGGATCTGTACAACCCGTATGTGACTGTGGACCAGATTGTGGCACTCATCAATGCCAGCCATCTGATTGACACGTTCAAGATTGATGGACAAGATCATTTTGAAAGGGCAGTGGCCTTTGTCGATGGCATCTACCATGGGACAAGACTCGAGTCGATGACTCTCAAACTTGCAATCACTCCGTTTGGACACCCAGAATGCACCTTGCCATTCTATCTGCACAAGTTGGCGACAATAGAAATCCAGGTTCTTCAGATTAAGAAGGCACGAGATAAACATTGTGGAGATGAAGGCCAGCACTACAAGTTCTTCATTTGGTCAACCAAAAACATAATTATTAATTAATAATCAAAGCTCCGAGCAAGTTGATAAAATCCGGATAAATGGTTTATCAAGCTGAAGACATACTTAATGGAATGTTTGTCCAATCCATTACGCACGGGAAGTATCATCCATTTTACAGTCTCTATTCGAACGAACTACAGTCCCCGATATAAATGGGAGTGGGACTCAGAAGCCACGCGCCACAAAGAAGAAACACATGATTGTAAATAAATAGACTGATTGATATTTAACATTTATTACTACTCATTTAAACCGAGAACACTCTCTGAATGTCAGTGCCCTGCTGCTCGATGAATAGGGTTGAGTATGAGTAGAAGTCTAGGTAGTACTCCTCAGTCAGTGGCTCCTTTGTCGTCACCTCAAACATAAGGTTGTTCAAGGCACTCAATGGACAAGAACCTGACTGATTGTGTTGGTTCTGTGGCTCGAGTGACCAACAGTATCCACCAATGTTGAATCTTGATGGACCATTCTCATTTGGTTGGGGTTGAACTCCAAATAGTTGTCCTTCATGCTATAGAATGGTGGGTGTACCTCCTTGTTGCCAGAGTGAAGCAATCTTGATGTTGACCAAGGCATGAACTTCTCATAGTTTGGCTGCAATGGATTGTCTACGTCTGATCGTTTCCTAAGATGGAAGAGGTAGTAGTTTCTATTGCCCTTGAGGAAAGACACATCGACCTTGTGAATTTGATCACCGACTCTGAGTACTTGCCTCGACTTCTTCTCACAGTGTGTGAATGGGGTAATCACACCACTCTGTGCAGCGATGGCGTAGGCCGTCTCCCTTCGCTCACTGTCTGGTATCTGTACCAAACGTCCACGGATGTAGATGTTCAATGATCTGAGTGTCGCCTGAGTTGGTCCATCGGTCTC
>NW_012236502.1:376508-379150 GCF_000787575.1 Acytostelium subglobosum LB1 | reverse complement strand
CATGTGATGCAGTGGATCTCGTACGAGGCGTGCGTACGTCGAACCAGGTGCACCGATGATGGGGCCAACCTCGACAATAAACTCCATTGTAAACANNNTGCTGGTTGCTTTGGAATGAGCACCCTCACCGTACCACCAGTTTGGAATGGAATTGCCTCACGTGGGAGGAATGGAGTCTTCTCAAACTTGAAGTCAGGTTGGGTTGACCAGTCATTCACTGCGTGGAATGGGGAGTCCTTTGTTGAAGGATTGATGACCATTGGTGAGATGGAGTTGATGTGAAGTCCCAATAGGGGTTGTGTTGACATGATTGTAGTAATTAATTTGGTGTAATAAGATGCTGTTGCTGATGTAAGTGCGCGTGATTGTTGTCACTCTTGTTTCTATGTGTTCTGTTTGATGTTGTTGTTTGGATGGTAGGGTATGTTTGTTTAGAAATATAGTAAAGTAGTTTGATTTAGAGGAATTGGAAGTCGTGGTCGAACGATCTTACTGCACTTGGTCCATGTCTGCTTGATCCACTCTGATCTGGTAGGTAGTGGGTAAAGATGGCCTTGTGATCCGCATTGTGATACAGGTTCTTCTGACGTTCGAGTGATCTCGACGTTTCGATGTGATCGTCTCCCCAATAACGTGACATGTTGTCTCTTGCTTGATTCTGTATTCCACCGAGTATGCGGTGCTTGTTGTCACCAAAGACCTCGAATGTCTTGGGAGCAAATTGTGACATCACTTCTGGGTTCTTGTTGTTCTGTATCTGAGTCGCCAACACATCCAGGGGGAAATGATTGTTTACCATCTCCTCCTTCACCTTATCTTGTACTGACCGTATATTGCTTGATAGAGTAGATAACCTGTACCTGCTGCCAATGGTAGCAATGTCAATAGTATGTTGCTGTTCATTATTATTATTATTATTTGTTTGGTTGTGTGTAGTTGTTTGTTCTCAATCACATACACACAACTAAAGTTTAGATTTAATTCAAACACCCAACAAGAACAAAACACCCCAAAAACATGAAGAACACCAGCAAGAGACTCACAATGCCCTCATCTGGTCGCCACCCTTATGAACGCAAGAAGATGTTGTTCACAAGAGATCTTCCCACCAAGCCAAAGACCCCATTTGAGGTTGAGCTTGGTCGACTGCACAACACAGACCCACTTGACTATGTTCACCAAGCACAACAACAAGTTAGACTTCAACAACAAGGTCGTGATCGTGCAGTCATTCAAAGTGATATAGATAGAAAGCTGGAAGAATACCAAAATATACTTCCTCATGATGTAGTTGGAAGGGAACGTGTTCAACATCAGATACTACAATTGACAGATGAACAGAATGCGCCTGACCCAGATCATTTTCAACAGTTCCTCGATGACTTTAATCATTGGTTAGTTGGTCGAGGTAAGGAAGAAGATCACTCAATCATACCATGGGGACGCCAACCACTCACCCGTACTCATCCATCAATCACAGCCTATCTCAAGACATTCATAGACAACAGAACAGACTTTATCAATGAGATTGATCGACTAAAGACATTCACACGTATCGACAATGTGACATTGGATACGTCCTATCTCTACTTCAAGTACATTGTTCGTGGTCGCATCGATGATCCATCAACACTCGGTTACCTTAAGGAATGGGACACCATGTTCACTAAGGTGCGACGAGAAGAACAGGAACTCTATGGTATATCTGATGATGCGGCTGTTACATTGGACTACTTGAACAGTGAGTACAATGCTGCTGGACCACCATCACGAACCTATCAAGCACTGGCTGCCAGTAAGCTTCCCAACAAGATGTCAGAGTTCTCTGCTCTACTGAAACAGCGTGACATTGATCGATTTGAACAGAGAGGCGACTCGGGCAATTACCCCGACACAGTTGATGGCAGGAAGGCAGCAGCAGAGTATCATCATAAATGGAAATCTACAATCATCGAGCAACGAATTCGTCGCAATCAACTCTTCACTCAACTGTCACAGCACCGACAAGAACGCAAGGACATCAACGCCCTACTATCGGATTGTGAGGCAGAGGAGTACACACGCGACAGAGACACACTGGAGGGTCTACTAAAGACCCGGGCCACACTCAAGAGTACTCTATCCAATCTAAAGAACCGATTCGAGCGAGTCAAACAGTTGGGTATGTATGAACAGTTCATATCACCCGTCGATGCCAAGGCAATCCAGGATGAGATTGATGCAAGAGAAGCTGACCATCTTAAGGTCAAATCAATGGTAACTGACCTCGCTTCAAGGTTGGGTCTCGATAGCGACGAGAAGAAGTTAGGTCTCAAAACATACAGGATGGAGATCTATCGCAAACACCAACGACAATCAATGTTGGGTAAGGATGTGGTCGATGCTCAGGGCAAGGATGATTCTTTCCTCAATACGCCACCAAACGTCTCAAAGGTGCTCACCAAGTTCATATTGAGTAGTGCAAGCAATGATCCCCAGGGTGAGCAACAGTTGGTTCTATCAGATGCCGATCGTAAGTTCATCACCGACACCATACATGAGAAGACAGGGATTGATCCATTCAATCACATCATCCGCCAGTACCACCCACCTGATGATGTGCGCGCACTAATGATCGAAATTATTATCACAATCAAGACAGG
>NW_012236502.1:305071-376503 GCF_000787575.1 Acytostelium subglobosum LB1 | reverse complement strand
GGTGGACAGGAAAACACGAGAATAAAAGGACGCGATACAATGCCTTAGGTATGACTGTGACAGACGATGATATAAACAGATGCATGCAACGAGGTCGGCGACAATACTCAACACACTGCAGCGATGGGGAAGAGACCTGTTGGATACAAACAAACGCAATGCCATACCAGTTGAAGACCGACGTCGGTTGGAACTCTACTTCACACAACTCAACATGCAACCAGACAGCGCACGTGGGGATACTGAACCAGACGAACGCACCAAGTCAACACTGGCAAGAGTTGTCGAGAAACATGTGAATGAGCAACGAGTCAAACAACTGAACCATCGACTTGTCCATGATATTGACGACGATGATCATCTTAACCGTGCAGTGGTTGTCAACTCTATCGCCAAGCTTGACAAAGACGTTGGTCGAGTCGATAAGCAATTGGAGCATATCCTGTCTGGTGGAGATCTTGGTAAACTCCCCATCATCGGTGGTGATGGTGCCGTTGCAGAAGATGATGATCCAACCAAGCTCAGAGTTCATGACAAGGAGGTAAGCAAATCATTGGTTGCCTACTGGGAGAAGATAACAAGCGACAGAGATAGAATCATCAAAGAGACATTGGGAGAGAATCAACGAGAGATTAACAAAGTGGACAACCTATCCAAACAGTTCAACAGGATAACATCTAAAGCAAATCTCAAGAGTATTGATATCAACAATGTTGTGATCAAGTTTGATAAGATGCAACAAGAGAAACAGACACTTGTCGATGCTGTCTCTCAGTTTGATCAATCATTCCAACCCGACCAAGTAATCAATCAACTCAAGGAACTGTTCCGTCCATACTCTGATGCATTGGCAACTATTAAACGTAATGGAACAGATGAGATCGTCACTCAGTGATTGATTGAATAAATGACTATTTCTAGAATTGCCAACAACATCTCACTCTCCTTTCATAGTCTGGATCAGATCAGCGATCAGCACAACAACATATAGATAATAACAATCATGTCATCACAATACTCGGATATCATTCTAAGAAACGGCTCAACCATCAAGACAGAGACTGGGGAGACTCTGTTTGGAAGTCCCGACGGCTCACCCACATCCATCCCAGTCACATGGACGATTAACACAACGGCAACAGGTGAAAGTCCAACAATCGCCGAAGTGAGTGGTCAAGCAACTCGAATCGGATCGATGGTCTACTGGGACTTTGATATATTTGACATTCCTCCTGGTACTAATTCAACTGTGTTTGGTCATATAAAGACACCCTCAACGATCCCACCAAAGTTCCTTCCAAAGCCTTCCAATCCAAGATGGTTCTTCAGAAACTACTTTGTGCCAGTGGCACCAACTGATACTACAGAGGGACAGATGCTCAGAGTTACATTCTCTGGATTCCGCCTGTTCAGTATTGATAACTTTGCTAGTCATGGAACCAAACCATTTGGAAGTATCGCCATACCATGTGTAACATTTGATCAGAACCTGGAAAACAGAGTTTAGTAGATATTGATTGGCACACGAGGAGACCTCCAACCAATGAACACATCAATTAATTAAAATCAAATATTTTTATTTAAAACACTTTACTGAAACCATCAATTCTTTCACCTCCTACTAAAGTTCATCATGCATATCATGGGAGTGAATGTCTTCACCATGAGCATACTTAATGTCTTCGAATGTACCAGTAAGCTTATATCCATTGAACATCAAAGGTGCTACTTCTTTAACATGTACTGCGTTGAAGTAATTCGTTGTGTTTCTGAAAGCTTCCATCTTCACCATAACTTCACTTTTGAAATGATCAAACCAACTTGTCTTTCCCTGAACATTACTATGGAGGAAATTGTAATAACTTCGACAAGTGTCCGTATACCTTAGCATTGCCGCCTCAGCCATCTCAGCAGTCCAATTGGCTGGGTATCTCAGTCCACCAGATATCCACCCCTGGACAATAAAACGATCCACCAAAGCGCTTGTTCCTCCACCAGGAGCGTTGGGAGAGGTTCCAGAGCTGCATGCATTGTTGTTGTTTCCGCCACCGCCGCCATTCGGTCCATTATCGGGGTCATCATCATCTGGGTCTCGGGGGGGGGCATATCGATGCTTTCTTATCACACCGACAAGTTCGGGATACATGTATGGTGTCCCAGTGTGGGTGGGCGCAATTCGAGAGATGTTCCACCAAAGGATTGATAGGCAAACTGCTACTGGTGTTGATGTATGCGCATTGAATGAGTGAATGGCTGATTGAGTTTGAGGAGTGGCACCTGGTCCTTCAACCAAACATTGTGAATCTGGATACTTCCTGTTATGATTTTTAGTTAGTTTAGCTCGATTGGCTTCGATCGAATCGATATGTACCTCTTCTTGTTTGATCGAATGTCCTCCAACAATGGGTTGCACATCAGGATGATGCGAGTGAATCCACGCTCATAGGACATCTTGAGAATGGAGAGGATTGTTCGATGGTATTGGAGCCGGGGCATGGCATTGAGCAATGATCGGTGTGTGACAAAGTAGTGCTCCAAGATGTGGTGTGAGTTGCTTAGGGTCGCTGTCATCAATGACTCATATGATGATGATAATGGCAATGGTTTGTCTTTGAAATATTGCTGCAGCAACTCAATCACTTCTGGACGATCGGATTGGCATGCATTTGAAATGATCTCTGCCACAACCTGATCCAAAGCTTCGATTGAGTGCATGGACAATAGGTGCTTGAACACTTCAAAGTTGTCAACAGCATCGACACACAATTGAGGCTGGCTCACCAGATCTGGAATATATCGTCTCACCAACTCGATGGTGTCGATTGTCGGGTTGCTATGCTCAACCATGTGCCCCATTGCGCGGTGTGCCCTCTGGTCATCATAATCACCATTGTGTAGTTGTCGTTGTTGGTGTAGTTCGAGGAGGTAGGTCATTGAATCTTCACACTTGTACTTGATTGCCCTGTATAGACACTTGTAGGTGTAGGGCATATTGGTCAGGTCGTGGACTGCCTGCATGAGTGATAAGGAGACGGCTGCAGACTTGTTCATCATAGATGATGCAATCTCATCATCTTGTTCAAACTCGTCGTCTTGGTTAATGGTTGAGCTGCGTAGGTATGTGACGGCTAGATCTGGTGACAGATGGCCTCCGCATGTCGCAATGATGAGATCATTGAGCGTTTCAGGGTTGATTGGATGTTGGAAGTTTGGTTGCAACCTGGCAAAAAAGGACCACTGCTTCAGACTTTGTGATTCCCACACATTTGATTCCATTCCAAATGCATCTACATTGCTGTCCAGAATGGCCACGACAAGAGTATCATCATTCATCTCCAACGCGCGATGGAACGGTACGAGTGGTGTATAATTCAGAGTAGACGCGAGTTCCACCGCCATCATTTCATTGAGCAGTGACTGCTTAAATGATGAGATTGTGTTGGCATACTCGTTGCTGAGAAGATGCTCGATGATGTTTCTCTCAAGGTTCTTGGGCAATCCGCCTCCACTTTTGCTCTTAAGATATTTGATACCGGTTGGTGTGTGCAGGAGTGCCTGAAGATGTTGAACGTGTCCTTGCTGCAAACTACCAGAGATTCCACTGGATATGGCATTGACAAAATGGTGCGCCTGGTTGAAGTGTGGCGGCATGTTGTCCAACACATATTGCACAGTGTCTGCATCACAGTCCTTGTTGCAACGTTCCAAGATCATGGTCGCGACGGAATGGGTGTAGAGTATTCCATCACATTCATTGTTTAGAAAACTGATCATCTCAACACCGATCGACGGGAGTTGAGTAGGATATGTATTTGATATGTATTTTGGGGAAGGTATGATTAAATGATTGATTGATCTAATCAAATAACGTTATTGTAATGGCGCGTGTAATAATGTAACATGTCAAGTCTATTGTCATTCTACTTGTGGTGGTGGGAGCGTGTTTGGACTACTTCTGTGAGAGATAACCACACCACAATTCAACAGTACCGACATGATTGTTTGTTGGTGATCAATCAGAAACAATCAACAGATACACCAACTAATATAATAATTGATATCTACATTGAATAAACTATCATTTGAATATTTTATTATGTCACTAACAAAGAGTAAACATGGAACTACGGATGATGAATGTGATGTATATAGTGATGAAGAAGAAGAGATGGCCGTCAGCATTAGTGCGGCGCCTAGTATCCATGATGAGGCCAACCAGAATGGTAATTTACTACATCAAAATGATTGATTTTGGAGTATTGTTTATTAATTCAAACAATGATTTGTTGTAGATCCTGATATTGAACGATACAATAGGATGTTAAAAGTTGAGTTGTTGGCAGAGGCAAAGAAACAGAAGAAGAAAGTATCTAGTAGTCTAACTAAAGAAGCAATCAAGGCAATTCTACTCGATGATCAGCCCGATATTTCTTTGAAAGAATGGACTGACCAAAAGCCCAGGTTGGGTCGGGGGCGATACCATGTTGAAGAGGTGAATCATCGAGGAGCATACACCAATTTGCAGGTGTTCGAACAATTCTTTGACGACGAGATAGTCCAACTCATTGTCGACCAAACCAATATTTATATTCATCAAATGGGCAGAGAGGAGCAGTTGGAGAAATTGTTCTTTGGACATCCAATCAACAAAATGATAATATTCAAAATGTTTGCTGCGGTCATCACAATGGGAGTTGTTGAAATACCTAAGTATGAGGACTATTGGGAGGATGGAGATTGTTTCCTTCCATCAGTGGCAAGAATTATGACCAGAGACCAGTTCCGTTTCTTAGTAACAAACCTTCACTTTGCCGACAACTATAAGTTGGATCCAACGAACCGTCTATACAAGATAGACCCAATCATCTCATTGTTAAATCGCAGATATCAAGGATTATGGTCATTGGGGGCGAAGTACTCAATAGATGAAGCAATAATCCCGACCAAGAACAAGGCACATGGATCTAGACAATATATCAAGAACAAGCCTGATAAATGGGGAATCAAGCTTTGGAAACTGGTGGATCAACATGGATACTTGTTCAAGTTCTCAATTTACCAAGGTAGAAGAGGAGTGGCTGAAGCATCAACCTACCCTCATGGTGAGTCGGTTGTTAGGGAGATGTTGGAGGGCATTGATGCAAACCACTGGCGCGAGCTGTACATTGACAACTACTTCACAACGATTGGTCTACTTGAGTATCTCAATTCAATACAAATCAATTGTTGTGGAACAATCAGATTGGATAGGAAGACCATCCCTGCTCACCTTCAGAATGTCAAATTGCGACAAAAGATGGAACACAATTATCTTACCAAGGTTGGCACCCCGATCACTCTACTCAGGATCAAGGACTCTCGAATATTTGGTTTGATCAGCAACTTCCACTCACCAACCAGTTTGGTACCATACAATTCTGTTTCAGAAATGAGATCATCATCGACCTTAGAGCCACATGAAGTGCCAGAGGCCCTCGCAGACTATCGCCAAAACATGGGCAATGTTGACCAAAATGATGAGATGATAAAGTCCCATGCTTGGATTCATAAATCAAGGAGATGGTATATGTCAATATTTTGGTACCTGTTGGAAGCGACCATTGTAAATTCTTGGCGATTTAAAAAGCGTTATCAAGGTTGTAACCAAACGATAGATCAGTTCAGACACTCTCTCAAGACCGAAATGATCAATGGCGAGACCCTCCGAAAGTGTGAGATATCAAACAATTACTTTCACATTGGCGAATACAGAAAAGTCCTGGTCGATAATGACAAGATTGAATACACCTCATATAATGTTGTAAAAAAACATAAGAAATAATAAACATCAAGTACAACATCTAACGTTATTAAATCCAATCATTTATTACTTCTGGACAATAATACAAATTAAAAACTATTATTTATATTAAATTTAGTGCTCAAAACAATCATGCAAAAGTTCGCGCCTTGAGGGTTAAAATAGTTGTAGCCCACCAAATCACCCACCTGAACAGTGATTTCCAATACACAACACTCAAAGAGTTCATTTTCTCTATTACATGATTCCTAACAAACAATGGCATCCATAACAAATCTAGGAGTAAATATAAATAATCTATGTTCACGCCATAGATCCTGTCTACGTTTGAAACATGACATAGAGAAGACCTATGCTTGTGTTGGACCTAAACGTGATTATTCAACACATGATGATCAACAAGCTTACAAGGATATTCTTTTGGATGACGAATGTACTACAGACTGTAAGAAAGGTCTTGTCATCTTGTTCAAACGGTATAAGGTTTGGGCAGACAACTGGATTAAGATTGTGGATGCAACTAAGGTCCGAGATGGTCCAACTAAACCCATGCAAATGATGTGCACGCCAGATGAATATTTTCTCTATCTTGGAGGAGTTTATTCAGAGAAAGATCGTTCTCATTTCGAGGATAATTATCTTCTCTATCCCCTCCAACCAAAGGATTTCGAGATCAACTGGACACGCAATATACTAGAGGAGGACGAGAAGACTAAGAGGATCGAGCAACTAGAGAAGCAATTGAGCGATGCTTTGGTTGCACTCTGTCACAAGCGCAAACGTGAAGCGGAAGTTGAGACGCAAGAGGAGGTCACCAATGGCACTCATGAAAGTACGTCAACACCACCAACTGAGGAGCAAAGTCAACAATAAAGTACATGTTACCTCCGGATGTCTCTTATATATAAGAGCCCCTGCCTCAAGGGTTCCATTAATATCATTACATTTACAATACTACTAGAGAGAGAGTATAGAGATAGATATAACAAATAGATAACATCAACAAATGTCAGAGACCCACGGTCATTGCCCAACTCCTACCGAGAAAAAGTTGGTTGCTTGCCATTTTATGTTGCACGCCGCGCATATGAGAGGAGACCAAGACGCAATAGAACAAGTAGTGCGGCACCCCATCCATTGGGTATGATATCGATTGATGGATTCAGATCCATGAGGCAGATCGGCTTGCTGGTTGACAACTTGCTGACGGCAATGTGTTTGGCATTGATGACGACACGAATGTCATTCTCGATGTCGTCCAGTAGTTTGAGCTTGGTGCCATCTGGGCATTCTGATCCTACTTCACCAGAGATCGTTCCTTCGAATGTGTACTCTCGAGGGACATGTGTGGCATTGATGTGATTGGTTGTTATATCCAAGGCATCGCACTTAGAAGTGTTAGTCATTGTTGTTATACTGCTGATCATAAGACATTTGTGGGTAGTAGTTGTAGGCGTTGGCCATCATGTTGTTGTTGTTGTTGTTGTTGTTGTGGTTGTGGTTGTTGTTCTGTGGTGGACCACTCAATCAAGCAGGAGTATGAGCAGCTCACCAACTACCTCTCGCAGGACCTACGAGCAAATGCGTCTGATCCTCTAGCACACATTCGCCACCAAGCTACCGTACAAGATCTGGCGTCAAAGTTCACAGTCGGACAAACTGATGTTTCTTCGAGTCCGATAATCCGCGTGCCATCACTGGAGTATCTGGAGAAGATGAGGAAGTACTCACCCTCGTCAACCTGGACATATTCAACCAATTGAGAGGAAGTTTGGTGATGGAAGATGGACTCACAGATACTGTAAGTAATAAATTCACCTTGAACATCGTCGAGCGCCTTTTTGAAGATAACTTTTTCATTAAGAGCAATTACAAGATAAATAACAGATACAACATTAAACATATTGATTACAATGAATGAGGTGACAAGCCCAACTACAATGGGTATTGTCATGATTGGAGGAATTGACTTTCATCGTATACACGTAGGCAGAAAGAGGACTGTCAGGTTCACATGTAACATCAACAGACATCAACTTCAAACTGATCGCTTACTAACATTACATACGATCAAACATACAGTGGTAAACTGTGACTCAAAGTCGATACTCATAACAAACTTGGTTCTCCAACACACAAAGAGCCTTAACAACTCTACCAACTCATCGTTGTCCTCCTCTTCTACCTCCTCTTCAACAAACCTTTATCTTCACAAAAGTCTTTCAAATGACTCCGATCAACAACAGCTACAACAACAGAAATTTTTAATCAATAGCACACAGACAGCAGCTATTGTACAACCAGACTCTCATCAACCCTTTACTATTCCATCAAACATAGAGTTTCCAATTGTAATACTACCATGGCAGGAGTTTGAGAGCCATATATCATTCTCACCATCATCAAGTGGTTGGTTCACGGCCTTGCTATCGATTCACTCCATTGAAGGTTCAATGCCCAAAATACAACAGATATCATTGCATGGTGAGGGTGAGCAACCCTCCACTCCAACTCAGATAATCTACAAGGTATTGTCAAACTCTCTCTCTTTCTCTCTCTTTCACTTGATAACTCATTACCTACCAAAGCAGGACAACCAATCACCACTTATCATTGAGACACCAAAGAAGTACATGGAGTCTACACCAAGCAACTCCAACTCAAGTTCACTCTATGATCATATGACATCACAACAAGGCTCAACGATAAGATACCCAATATTCTTTGATGAGGATTGTCCACAATCCATTGGTTCTGGCTCACACAACATTTCCTCACTTCTCGATAGTTCAACACATACAAGCTCTCAACACAAAAAGTCCGTCCAATCAACTCTTCCCAACACATTGTCCAGAACATCATCTACTACAACACCTTCAAGATCAAAAGAGAAAAGGAAAGTCAGATGGAATCCATTAGTGTCTGAAATGGCTACAGAAGGTACAAACCAACTATCTTCCTCTAGAACAGAGCTACCATCAAGCAACTCTGCAACATCAAAGACTTTCACTCCTGAATCATCACACTACCAGCATCAACAAACGTTCAGACCAGCTCCACCACGTAATAATAACAAACATCCAACACAACAACAACAACAACCAAGATCACAATCATTTGGTCGGGACCATACCCTACTTGAGAACAGGTTTGAGTACCTAGAGAAGAAGCTGATGGATATTTCAAAGTTGGTCAATAGTACTACCAACCACCGCAATATTATTAAGTCCGACCAAAATGGAAAGAATACTACATCATCAACGCCAGTTTCCACACCAAATGGCAACCGACAGGAACCAAATGAAGTTCCCCAGACTGCTAGCACGAGCACAAGCCAACAAGACACAAGCCATATCCATATGACTGATGACGATTGGAAACTTTATAATGAATTGGAAACAACAAAGAGCAAGGTAGCGACACCAGCAGCGTGGAAGAACTTTCTTAGACCATCCCTTGAGCGATCAATCGACCATTCACTCTATAAGTATGAACCATCAACACCCTTTATCTCTCGGTCAAATAAAGTGAATAAATGACACCATCAATCTATTTAGTGAAGAATTTATTATCTAGTTGTAGAAGTTGTCGATGGTGCTTGAGGCAAGCCGGTAGATATCTGGTTATCGTGTGACTTGGTAGTCATATCACCAGAAGATGTTGATGATGTTTGGTTTTGTTGTTGCTGTTGTTGATTCTTCCTAATAAATTGCTCATGTCTGTCGTGTACTTGTTTGAAATGGACCAAGAGTCCATTGAAATCAATATCCCTGAGTTCTGGAAAGTTTGCAACATTGTTGCCATCTTGCTTTTCCCTATGATTAGTTAATATTAAGAATGATTAGTTAATATTTGTCCAAATACTATTAATTAACAAAGTGTGACTAAGATTACCTCTTTGGAACCAGTTGAAGTACTCCCAGTGATGAGATGCAAGTCAGACGGTTCTTCAAAGTTTCAAACGCAGAGCTCTGTGGAAGGATCATTAGAATACCATAGAGCAACTTGAAAAGTGAAGGGTATCTCTCTGGCTCTAACAGTTGGAGTCTAAGTGCTACAGTATTATAATATTGTTAGAAACATCCGCCAATTGGCAAAACATAATTAAAATTGTCACTGAGACTTACACATGAATCTTGGTGACTCTAAGAGTTGAATTAGTCTGTCCATCTCCATTAGGAAGTTGACTGTTATTTCGATCTCGGCACTATGTGGTTTTGGAGTACTGTATTAGTGACAATCACAACAACAAACGTCATTGAACCAACTAGAAGAGACTTACAATTTGGCCAATAGATCACATGCATGTACATAGACCTGACATAGCATACATAKAGACTAAGGAGTGAAGCAGGACTGTGAGCCCATGACTTGTAGAGCGTGGAGAACAGATCCCTGCTTGCTGGTGATGCTAGTGTACGAAGGTCTCTTCTGATGTCGATGCACTCGTCAGATGTAAGAAGGATGAGATTGAGTGTTTGCACCATGACACTGGCAAAGTCAGGATCGGCTTCATTGGTGAGGATGAGTGAGAGACGTCGGAAAATGAGCTCGGCATTCAAGAACAAACAGAGTTGTCTGATGATAAAGCTGCCCCTTGACTTTAGAAGTATGGGATCAGAGTGGAACAGCTGGATCAAATTCTGCATTAAACGGTCAAATAACAAGGTGTTGTCAGAGGCTATCTTTGCAATCACCTCTAGGTCCAATGCTACAACCTGTATTTGAACGGGACAAATTGAAGTGTTAGTAGTAGTCGTGGCAATAAAGGATGAATAATCCACCATTGTCTACATACATCATCTGATGGATCGGAAAGTGTCTTGAGCAAAAGCGGGAATAGGTCACTTAAGTAAGGAGATATATCTGTGGGAAGCTTTGTGTGAAGCATCAATATCCATTTGAGTGATGATATTCGAGATTGAACAGCATTGCTTGAAAGATGTTGGGTAGTGATATGTAGGAACTCTCTATGTAGCAGTATATGTTTAGTAACCATATGGTTGACAACCCATGATGCTCAATGCCTGAGAACTTACTTGATTGGAATTGTCTGATTTGTTTGCATGACCAACTTGTGAAGAAGAGACATTGAGTTTGTAGCAATGTTCTCAATATCGTTGAGCTGATGAGAGAGGTTTGGTAAGATGCCACTCAGGATGTGTGGACTGAAAGGGAGAAGCTTCTCCCTTCCCACAATAATGAACTCGTTGATCCAAGCCAGTGCTCTCAACCTGGTGAACTCATCAGTTGATCCACAGTGGGGAACAACAATCTTTACCATGTTTCCATAGTCAACATCGTTTGCTGTCTGCAACTCTCTCAAAAACTCTGACAACGACTTGTCTGCTTCGATCCTAATGTTATATGTGTGGCGGGTGGTTAGTTGTAATGGTCTGACAAGCACTATGAACAACAGCATAGTCATCATCATACCTGATCTCTTTGTTTTGATCCCTCAACATCTTGAAGAGACCATCCAAGAACTTTGGAAGATGAACCAACATGTCAATATTAGGTACACTATCGAGAACGATGATCCATCCAACAATAAACTGTCTGCAAAAAGGATTAATTACATAGATCCTCTCTCTTAACAATGGTATGAACCTGTAACGTAGATAATAATGAAGATGTCAATAAAACGAAAGTTAATTAAACGGGTAAATCTTTGAGCTCCACTTACTTATCAATGTCAAATGTTTGGCTCTCCGTTACTATGTCCTTGAGAAGTCTATCAAAGAGCTGAGCACCATTCTTGACCTGAGGATCGGGATCAGCAGATAGTTTGCAAAGAGCATCAAAGATCTCATTGAAGAACAGAAGGATTCTATTCCTGACGACCTTGGCAATGTTGAATAGAGACTCACAGGCATAGAAACGCACGCGACTGTCATGATCGATGAAGCACCTGAGGACAGGTGGTATGAGATCCTGGATGTACACGGTTGTGGTATCTTGGCCAAGTCCGATGGCCACAGAGGCAAGGCCAATGAGTCCACCCTTTTTGTTGTGGCCCTGTGTTGAATCAGTAAAGTCGTGCGACAAAACTCTGATTATTGACTTGATGCTTGTTTCGTCGTTGTTAGCATTTAGGTCTCTAACAAGTTGTTCGATCTCTTGTGCTCCATTCTTTCTTCTGTCATTATTCTTGTCAGTTAAGTTCTTTATGATATTGTTAGGTATTGGCGATTGATCTTGTGACTTTGATGCCATTTTTTTGGTTGTATATCTATTTATCACTCCTTCTTTTGTTGAAGAATGAAAATCTTGTTGTTGTTCAAAAAGGTCATGTCCTCTTGAAAGCGAAATATCTGAAATTAATTAATTTAATTTATATAAAACTTTGTAAACTTTCTAAGATAATGGAATCATTCCAACAGTGGGAATAGTACAATTGGTTACTACGACCATCAGTGATTAAGAATTATTAATGTTGGCTGCCAACCAATCAAGACCCTTTTGTTTCAGAGAGAGAGAGAGAGAGAGAGATAAAGATAAAGGTTAATACCACTAGAGGCAGGTTTGTTCAATTGTAATAACTTACTTCGTAAAGTCCATCACCAGACGTCGCACATGCAGATTGAATGAACCACTTCCTGCGAAGGGCATGTAGGTTGAGCTTGTCTGTAACTTCTGCAACACTCATTGCATTGGGCAAATCTTGTTTGTTGCAGAACACCAACACAATGGCGTCTCTAAGCTCATCCTCGTTCAACATCTTTTGAAGCTCGTCACAGCCCTCTTGGATTCTTTCTCTGTCATTTGAATCGACGACGAATATCAGTCCTTGAGTGTTTTGGAAGTAGTGACGCCACAACGGTCTAATCTTGTCCTGTCCACCAACGTCCCAAACTGTAAAGTTGATGTTCTTGTACTCCACTATTGACAAGGAGGAGGAGGAGGGTTGAGATGATCAATGAGTCAGGTCCCTCAATTAACAACAAACAAGGTTTTCTTACCTGATTCTACATTGAAACCAATTGTTGGGATTGTTGTAACGATCTCACCAAGCTTCAGTTTGTACAGAATAGTTGTTTTACCTGTGATAATAATGATGATGATGATGATGAGAAGGATACATGAACTCTTGAGTGTTACTTTATGATCATCATGATGAATGCCAACATCTCATCCCTAATGTATTCCTGGGAGGAATCAACAACAAAAGCTTACCAGCGGCATCTAGACCAACCATCAAGATCCTAATATCCTTCTTTGAGAATAGAGTTGAAAGTAATCTACTAATGCTAAGTCCCATTGTTATAGTATTTGTTATGTGTGATTGAACTGTGACGATGAATGAACTGCGAGATTGCTGATGAAGGGATAAAAACATACACACCCACACGACGTTGTGCTTGCTGACTGGGCACTCTTGATACTGATTGGACTTGTCGTAGCTACGACCTAATTTATTTATCCATGTTGTTCAATATATCTTTAAGGTTGAAATCACCATCATCCCGACTGGCTGACTTTGATTTCAACCCTGTTGGCTCCATTGAGAACTCATGTTCCATCTTTAGGTCTTTGCGCTTATATTGAGTCTTGGTCACCTTGTGGAACAATACTCTGGCTTCCTCTGGGATGTCTGAGGCTTCAAGTAGGTGACTCTCGTCGCCCAAAGCCTCGCCAAGCTCCATGTCAAACTCGTCCTTGTCATGTGCCAATTCGTCCAGCTTCTCGTTGATCTCATCTTGGTCAAACTCGTCTACTTCTCCTTCCTGGTTGCCATCGAATGTTCTGAATATTGGGGCAAACTCTGGATCGTTTCTCAACTCTTGCTCTGTCAAGTTATGCTCTGCCATGAACTCATCGATATCGTTTCGCCAGTCGTTGTCCATCTCTTTGTCAAACAATTTCATACGCTCCTCTACAGCATTTGAAACTCGTTTGTAGTGTTTCCTCCTTATATCTTCAACCTCTCTTATTCTCCTCTGTTCAAAATGGTCGTAGGATATCCACGAAGACGGTCCTTGATATGCATGGAAACTTTAACGATGATTATAATGGTCAGTCAGTATACATCCATCACCAAATAATGACTCTATCTTGTCACTCAAACATACTCAATCTCTATCTGTCTTAGAGTCCTAAGTACTTCGTTGTTATAATCTTGCCACTCTGGAAGCTCTACTATCAGCTCATGTATACGTTCGTCATGCTTTCTTTCGGTATTGAGTTCTTATCGAGACAATGGATGACGATGTTTTGTTTAGAATCAGCTCATATATACATTGGATATAGTCAGCACCACCAAAGCTACTTACCATCAATCATTAGTCTGTACATTAGTTCCTCATTCTCTGTGTTGCCAATCATTGTTTGCATTGTCGAGTCCATTAGGCTCAATTGCTCGCCTTCTTTATCCTTGTGCTGTTCCACAGCTGACTTTGGAACTGTAGGTGATTTTCCACTAAGCTCTGACTCTTGACGTTGCAAGTTCTCTGACAACAACAACTGTTGATTATCATCCTCAATGTCGTCATTTTCTTGCTGCCTCTTCTGCTCCTTCGATGATATAGACTTCTTGAACAACGAGTCTTTTCTTGCACGAGATGATGGTTTGAGAGTGATTGGAGATTGTCCACCCATTGTCATGCCACCAGCACCTCTCTTTGACAAGATTGACATATATCTGACAGGTGATGATGATGATGATTGATGTGAGAAGCCAATGATATTAAATAAAGAACTTCTGCCTCTATTGAGGCAGCCACTGCTTGACAGTATCGATCGAATCATTGTTATTAATATTATTATTTGTATTGTTGTAATAATAATCTGGCGACGAATAATCTCAAAAAAACGTCAATCACACCATATCTTTGGCTAACGACTTTCATTTATTCAACAAACAGCTGGTGACAATCTAAATACAATAATGGACGCACTTCAATTACAATCATTAGACAAGGACACTCTGATTGATATTATCCTTAAACAACAACAACAACAACAACAACAACAACAACAACAACAATCTATAAACACAAAGTCACAACCTCCACCAAAGACCAAAGATAAGAAGAGAAAGGCAAACGAATTGGATCTTGACAAATGCTATCGGAGGTATATTGCTTTAAAGGTGGCATATCTTGGATGGGACTATCATGGATTTGCTGCTCAAGTATGCACAGAGGACACTATTGAAGGCCATCTTTTCAGAGCACTTCAAAAGACTTGCTTGATCAATGATATCAAGACCTGCAACTACTCAAAGTAATTATCTGCTTACAGTAGTCCTTCAGGGATTCAAAGTAACTGACAGAGGACGGTTGTTCACTAATGATCTAAACAGATCAGGAAGGACTGACAAGGGTGTTTCAGCATATGGACAAGTGATTTCACTCTATGTACGATCCAATATGGTTGACGGTGTAGGAGTTATACCTCCATTGTGTCTGGATGAGGAAGATCTAGCAAGGAGACGATCAAACCAGCAAAAGAACAAGAAACCATCCGAGGAATTCCCATACGTCAAGATGCTGAATGGAGTATTGCCAGCTCACATCCGCGTGCTGGCTTGGACTCCTGTGCCTTTCCACTTTAACGCCCGCTTTAGCACACTGTATCGAACATACAAGTACTTCTTCAGCCCCTCAAATCTGGACCTTGGACTGATGAGTCAAGCCAGCAAGCTCTACATTGGAGAGTACGACTATCGAAACTTTTGCAAGGTAAAGACTGGAGGACCATTCAATTCAATTCAAGAGATAATCTCATCTCCTAACACAATGTTAATTATCATATAACTAGATGGACATAGAGAGTGTAAAGTCATTCATCAGAGTGATACTCTCATTCGAAATTGAACCAATGAGGAATGCCGATGGTACTCTGTCCTCGTAAGTGTCAGATATTTGTTACACACTAATACGATATTCTAACAAATGAATGTTATTGCATTGATGTTACTAGTGAATTGTATGTTGCAACAATCAGCGGATATGCCTTCCTTTGGCATCAAATCAGATGTATGATGGCAATGTTATTCCTTGTCGGTCAAAAGAAGTATCCAGTCACAGTAAGTGTTCTCTATTCAAAACTTGTTGTTTACATCTCTTGCTAATCTCTCACTACTATTACTACTACTAGATCATATCTGATCTCCTGGATCTGTCAAAGGGAATAAGCAAGCCTCAATACGAGATGGCATCAGAGACACCACTGGTCCTCTTTGACTGTGGATATGAAGACTTGGACTTTATATATGACCAAGGTATATATATATATAGTTTGTTGATGTACAATTATGATTACTACACTAACTGACCATCACTTTATCCAACAAAACTAGACTCTTACCAAAAGGTCATAAATACCATGACAACAATATTGAATGAGCACCACATCAAGACATCAGTCACAAGACTAATGCTTAACGATCTTGGAACCACTGCCATAAATTAGAGAGAGATGATTGCCGTACATCCACCTTAATAATTGACCACTCTTTATTGAGTGTTCGATCCCTTCTTTGATTGCTTATTAATGGTGATCATATCAAGCACAGTCTTTAGTTCGTTGATCACAACCTTCTCTGGAATCTAGTGGAAGTAGTGGTTGTAGACAGCATGTCAATACTTGTTATTCCAATCGCTTTGACCGAAAACTTACAATCGAGGCAGCCTCTGAACGAATGGATGTCGCCTTTTTCTTCTTCTTCTCTTGGATTTGGTCATAGAGTGGATCATAGACGGTCCTTTTTGGTGGCGGATGGAGTCTTGGTTGGTTGGGCATTGGCAGTGGGGGTGGGGGTGGTGGAGGTTGGGGTGGTCCTGAATGTGCGCCATCCTCAGGACATACGTCCAGAATTGGTTGTGACTCCAATGCTATAGACGGACTCTCCTCCAATGGACCTGTATATGCCTCAAAGGTATATTCGTCTTGCAGCTGTGTCGTGGCCAACAATTCATCGCTGATTGATCGATCAGTGGAATCAGGCTGCTCTGTGTGATCATTGTATTCCTCATCATGAGATGAGTTGGCCTTTAACGATTCCAATAGAGTTTGGATCCTCTGCAATGCTTCTTGTTCAGTAATATTGAGAGCTTTCATACTCTTATCCAGAGGTATCGAATGTATCACTCTAATAAGTGCTCTTTTTGCCATCTCCCAATGTTTGATAGCATTGGCCAGCTCATTGCCAATTGAGAGGGAGTCAGCAGCAACATCATCCAGTGCTACCAAATCCAACCATGTGTCGTCCAGACTATCGTCGTCGTCGCCACCTTCATTATTGGTGTCAGTACTTCTACTCTTGTCCAAGCTAGACAGTCTACTGTTGATCCTGGCCAATGAAGGATTGACAACATTGTTGATCGAGTCGATTATGTGATTGTTTGAGGAAAGGAAAGTTTGAAGAGATGTCTTTTTGGTTCTATTGAGTATTATCCTCTTTGGAGTCCCTATTATTCACTCTATGGTGTTAGTAGCTTATTAGATGTGAGCCAACAATCATCGTGTCAACATACTATTCTCCCATATTTCATTGGACAGAATGTTCTTCATCAAAGATTCCTTTTGCTTGATCACTTTCAGTACACTGCTGAATGACAACGCCATTGTTTGGTTGAGTGACAGGGAAATGTTGAGCATATCAGATACTCTACGCAAGCCATTGTTGGTGGATTGTGGCTGCTGTTGCTCCTCCGCAATGATCATAATGAGTATGGTGAAATAGTTTGATACAATTAGATGATATTCCTGTAGCATCTGCTTGATGGTAATAATGGATAGCTGACTGTCTCGCTCCATTTGTGCTGTTGTGATCTCACTATCATCATCATCATCATCATCATCATCATCATCATCATCATCATCATCATCATCATCATCATCATCATCATCATCATGGGCAATCAGTGTAGATGAGAATAAGTCAGAGAGACTACTCTTGAGGTAATGATTCTTTAGGACAGCATCCACTTGATGACGAGTTGATATTTCATCCAACTGATTCTTGATATGTTGAGCAGATGATCGGATGAGATTGGTCAGCGTTGCTCTAATGACATATGTCTTTTCTGATTTTTTCTTGTCCAACTCTATTCTCTCTATTGGTATCAGTGGTGATGAACTGTTGTTGATTGATTTATTACTATTAGTACAATTCAATGGATGCTACTCTCAATCCATCTGATATATAATACATACAATCGGTAACCTTTGGACACAAGCTCCACCTCTCTGATATACTGAATTGACTTTAAAATGATGTCATTGTTGGTGTCGATTGAGTCTAGTAGTAGCTTGAGCTGTTTAACATTGTCATGATGCTGAACAGTGATTTGATTTAACTTGGAGTCTATCGATATCCTGTCCAATGATAGGTGTGTGAGAAACGGCAGTAGGAAGGCCAACAGTGTGAATAGAATATTGCCTATTGTGGATGAATCATTGAGAATAAATATTGTAAATGCCAATAGGATTGACAAGCAGATTGGAAGGATATGTTCAATTGTGAGTGCATCTTGGAGTAATAGCCATCTTGTTATCTTTTGTTGTTGATAGAGTGGTGGAGGAGGAGGTGTTGTGGTGAATGGAGAGATGTCATTCTTGATGGATAGTATAAGAGGTAGTGATGATAATGCTGTTGTAATAAGGTCATTATTGAGATAAGGACATTCTGATGGGTGAAGAATGTCTGATTGGAATATCGTCGATATAATCTGGTTGGTGTGTGATCCAAGTGTCGACTGAACGTAACCAAGTAATCGTGATGATGATGAGTGTTGATATTCTTTTTGTTCTTGTTGTTGTAGTTGATTAACAATACTATTGTTATTATTATTAATTGTAGTATTAGATGTTGATTCTTGAGTATGGTCGTGAAGATCAAAGTCTACAGTCTCTCCTTGCAGGTGATTGAATAGTTGGATGGCTTCAGTGTTTGATGTGTCATTCGATAATGCTGGTATGAATGATGTTGATCGATTGGATATTAGTTAGAAGATACCACCACCGACAACAATAACAGCATACATACATTGTAGGTACTGTTCCAAAGGGTCTCCTTTAAACACTACATCATTAATATCTCCAACCACTTCCATTCTCTATCTATTTATCTGTTGTTGTTGAACTAAAAAGACGAAGAAACCACTTTGTTCTTTGTTTTTTCAGTGTTTTTACCAACACAAAGATATATAAATTGAATAAGGTCTCAAATCAGATCATTTAATTAAAGAGATAAAAAAACAGATAAAGATATTGACACATTACTGAATTACAACAGCAGCAACAGCATTCTCAAACAATGTATCGGCAACAACAACAACAACAACAACAACAACTTAATAAGAAGTATCTTGTATTTAATGATAAATCAATATACCTAATTAATAGGACAACAGTAAATTCCTATGCAAGGAAGAACAAGGTTAAAGAGATGGTTGAGACGAATGGTGGAAAAGTTTTATTCTCTCTTCTTCCCTATGGAACTGATTTTGTTGTTGTCATTGATGACCACAATCAGAACGCTTCCATTCATCCAAACCTGTAGGTTCCAGAGAGTTCAAATACCATTCCTTCCCTCTTTCCTTCCCTCCTTACACATCCACTCATACAAACAATCATTTTATATATCACTACAACAGACAATATATCTATGACAAGGCAACAAAGTATAAAGTGCCAATTGTGTCTGACAAATATGTATACGATTCTGTCAGTGCTACCACTCTGAAATCAACAACACCTTATCAGTTCATCCTAGACACCAAAATGGAGGCAGTGGACGACAACACCACAAATATCAGTGAAGAACTGTCATCAAATCTAAACTCTACTGTTCTTGATGATAATGAATCATTCAATGATATGTTCGATCTGTTTAGCAATTTCGATGACCCAGTCACTGTACATGTTGTACCAACCTCCTCTCCAGCTCTCCCTACCCAACCAGAAGCACTTACAGAGGATCCACCAGATATATTTGATATGAATATCGAATCTCCATACCACAAGAATCTGTAAGTAAACTACTACTCATTTACTACCTGTACACTAATACCTCTTGATTAGTGACCACGACATTGGTAATGCATTCATTTTTGGTCATCCATCGGACGGCAGTCTTGAACCTCTCAATCCACCCAACCGAACGAGAGCATTATCAGTCTCACCATCTGGCCTCATGACATATATCAACATGGACAGACAGCTCTATTGTTGGGGAGTGGATGCAAATCGTACTGATCGACCCACTCGTGCTACACCTCACTCAACAAACAATTCCACAGCATTTGTTGATGTGGCATCTACAAAGGACAACATTGTAGCTGTTGACAGCGATGGCCATTGTTGGGAGATCATCATTCAAAGTGTACAAAAAGGAAGAATCAGACTACAGCCACTTGCCGGACTGTCAGTCTCCATTAGAATGGTGTCATGTGGAAAAGAGTTCTGTGCTGCCTTGACAGAGGCTGGAAGAATAGTGACCTGGGGCACTAATGACCTTGGACAACTGGGACGTCACACACCAGTCTCCAGAGTCAAACATCACATCAATAGTGTTGGATACATTGATTCAATGAACAACGTCACCACTGTTTGCTCTGGAGACAACCACACACTGGCCATCAACTCTAGCAACGATGTCTATGGATGGGGATCAAACAACCACCACCAACTATTGGCAGAGAGGATCAAGTATGTAGAATTTTGGAGTTCTTGAAGACCAAGGTGGTAGCTGACTATCAGATATCATCACTTTAGATTCCAAGTCCAACCTACATTGATTCCACACGATGGACAAGGCCAGACACGTCCAATCAAAGTATTCTGCAATGTCAACTATACTATTATCATTAATGGACATGGAGTTCAATCATTTGGATACATTGGAGTCATTGAACCTCGTTTGGAAACATTGAAACAAATGGTATGTTCTATTGTTGGTTGGCTAACCCTCTTTCAGATGAATGACAATAGTAGTGACTAACGCAACCTTATTCGATATGTAACTCCATTAGAATCTCCATCAGCACTTGGATCATTTCGAACTCTTTAAGTACAAGAGTGAGTTTGGTTTCAAGATCATCAACCCTTGCCGTACGGCACATTACTTGATCACGTTGAACAACCCTGAACTCCTACAGGCTCACCTATCAACCGATTTATCATTGCTCTCCAAGGACAATCAAAATGAGCTGATCCATCATGCCATCACACAGAACTCACTCAAGTATGTATACCCTTTATTGGTCCAATAACCGGAGTGTCGACAGTTAGACTAACTGACATATCTCTTTTGTAAAGATCTCTTCAGGTGCTATTTAGACTATTTGATTCGTACGCCAATCCAGAATGTCTGGAGCAGACCAACACCAAGCTCACACCACTCCATTCATCAGTCAGGGCAAAGTCACATGATATACAACGATACCTCCTTGGACAACCACAATTCATTCTCTACATCAATGCCACTGACAGTTCTGGTAACACTCCACTGCACTATGCCGTCCAATCCAATGTAACTATCTTCACTATACAAGTTTATAGGTTCTACTCTTTGAACTCGTTAACTAACCAATGGCTAATCAACACCAACAGTCAACAGAGTCTATGCGATTATTGTTGGAGAAGGGCTGTGACAGGAATGTAAAGAACACTGATGGTCAGGTACCTATATATAGTTTCTGCCACGAGTTAGATCCAGAGATGCTAACACAACGATCAATGCCCACACACACATATATATAGACTTCACTTCATCTAGCTGTAAAGTCTAACAATATATCATTGCCAATGCTATTACTTAGACATGGAGCCCAATCAATGCCAGATAGGTTTATGAAGACTCCACTTCAGTACGCAACAGCACAATGGAAGCCAGCTCTTCAAAAGATCATGTTTGACAACCCCGTATTCCTGTCCTACGCACACAAGGACATCAAGTTTGTCAGAGAGTTACGAGTCGGACTTGAAACCTACTCCATCAGGTGTTGGTTGGATGAGTATAGACTACAGGCTGGTTGTGATTGGCGCGAGGAGATTACCAAAGGCGTTGAGAACGCTCAGGTCATCGTCTACACTGTATCAGAGACATCATCAATATCACTTTGGTGTAGGAAAGAACTAAAGATGGCAAGGAAACTTGGAAAGACTGTAAGAGACACTCCATTTACCCCCCACAATGATGTACATTGTAACTAACCACCAACACCCATTCATGTTCAGATCATTGCTATCTACCTACATGATGTTGAGGTGGACCCAATTCTCAAAGGACTCTTTGACTTTGAACTCAAACCTCATCAATCACCAATGGACTTTGGCTCCATTCCAAGTGAACAATGGCTAGAACATTTTGAACGACTGTCAAAGGTTATCAAGAGTGTTCTTGGTGGAAGTAAGCTCCAAAGAAAGAGACTGGCCCAAATGGTATGTTGGACATTTGACAAACAACACCAACCAACTCATGGAAGTTATGTTAACAATCTTTATTACAGGAGATCAACTCGAACTATCCTCATGGAACTATCTACTTTAGCTTTAGTAACTCTGATCTAAAGCTGTTCAATCTAATCCGAGAGATGTTGTTGCTCAATGGATTACCTGTGATTGACCGAGAGCAAATCTTTGGCAATTTAGATACTATTGTCGCAGATCAAGATACCAAAGGCTCTAGGCCCTCACTGGACACAACCAAGCAATCCAAAAGAGGAATGCGTCTCATTACCAAGTACTCATTCACACAAGACATCTTTGACTTTGAGACTGAGGTTCCCATCATCCAGGTCTACAATGGAGTGTCATCAGATGGAAAGGATGACAACTCATCAACAACAACTACATCATCATCATTGGAGAGTCTACTTATGGCTACACAACATGAATCAGATTTCTTTGCAAAGGGCACCACTAGCAAAGAGGTTGACCAAGTTAGACCATACATCAATAAGTGTCTTTTACATTTGGTCCTCTTCACTGACGATTCAAGTTTGCCTCATGTAAGTTCATTAGAAAGCATCACTACCACCCTTCCACGTGTGTTGGACCAGATTGACTGACCTTAATTACTCATCATCCAAATCAGGTGATGAAAGAGTTGGAGATGGCCAGACAAATGGACAAGCAATTGTTGGTTCTCTCAACCGACATAAGCCACAAGAGGAGGTGTCCAGATATTCTCAAAGGCTTGACGTGGGTCATCATCAATTATCAACAGGAGGAGGAGTTCATTGAGAAGATCATGTTCATGTATGAGCTGCTCTACAGAACCCACACTCTGACCCAAAAGGTGTTGCATAAACTGAAAAGCACTTCATAGGCCTTTCGGGTTGAACTTTGATTGGGTGCAGCGCAGCCCAATAAACACAATAATAGCGGGACGGTGTGGCCTTTCGCAATGATCGTGTGTGGCTGTTGGTTTATCCATAAGACAAG
This sequence comes from Acytostelium subglobosum LB1, assembly GCF_000787575.1. Classification (NCBI taxonomy): domain Eukaryota; phylum Evosea; class Eumycetozoa; order Acytosteliales; family Acytosteliaceae; genus Acytostelium; species Acytostelium subglobosum. The sequence goes on along the minus strand of NW_012236502.1, from coordinate 353,306 downwards.
CGCGAATTTGTTATTTTCTATTATTATTTATTTTTTATTATTATCTTGTTGTTCACATCATGTGGATAGTCAGTCTTCTAACTACACTTGTTTGATGGAACAACACTTGATAACAATCTCTATACTACTACTACTACAATAATCATTATTATTTACAACCATGGAAACTATATATATTTGTATTACCTTATTCATTGTTGTAGCAATCTTGTCTGTTATCAACTATCTCAAGAGGGTAGAGACACATGTTCAATGGAGGAACAAGCTAGCCAAATTAGACGTAAAGAACAATGGTGACAATGATGAGATCATTAAACACTTTGTGGGCTACGAGTATCCGTTCGAGATGTTTTTGGCGCTCAACTTTTGTTTCTACCGTACGTTCTGCTCGCCCACGATCGCCAGTGTTTACCGCAAGACAGGCACCATCTACAACACGCCAGACAAGAGAGCCTGTGATACCGATCTCCTGATGCACATTTGGATGGACTATGGACTGGACTCCACTGAGGGCAAGGCCTCCTACGAGCACCTGAACAAAATTCATGGACTTCACTCATCCAAGACCAGAAACGTCGACTTTGTTTTTGTTCTCTGCTGTCTGGTGGTCGATGCCATACAATTCACCAACGACTATGGCTGGAGGAGACCAGAGGAGAAGGAGAAGCAAGCCATGTGGGAGTTCTACCGTCGCGTTGGTCAACGTATGCAGCTGACAAACATCCCAGAGAATCTACAAAAGTGCTACGAGTTTGTCGAGAGCTACACAGAGGATAACCGTCAGGCACGTGTCACAGAGGATGGACAGGTTCTCACCGAGGCCATCACCAAACTTGTTTGCCAATGGTACTACCTGTTGCCAGCATTCGTATGTCGCATGGCTGTCAAAGTTGTCCTTTATCAAATGGGTGCCACCTTCCAGAGGAAGCTTGGACTGAGCAAGCCATCAATTTTTGAAAGCCTCTTGATCAATACTGTATTGATCACCCGCCGATCAATCCTCTGTGTCATTCCTCCACGTTCAGTCCCCTACAAGCTCTCTGACGTCATCATGAACACTGACTATGGATGTCCTGTATCTAAACAAACAATTACAAAGGTTGGTCCTTTGGACATGTTGGCCAAGATACAATAAAATATATAAAGGCATTACAACCAACACAAGTGTCCAAGGTAGTAGTAGTAGGGTCATCTAATGTTTATTTATATGTGTGACGGATAATGTATGTATGTTGACCTCTTTGTTTTAATGTTGGCAAGTAGTGATTGAGTTTACTCCTCATCCTCACCAGAGAGAACTCTAGTGTAGGAGAATGGTGTGAAGAGTACACCAGTTCCTTGGTAGAACTTGTTCTGGAACTCCACCCAATGGAGACGGAGTGCGTGGAGGAAAGCAGAGAGCGACTCCATCATCAGGAGCACTGCAATCGTACCACCCAACCATCCACCAAAGCCAATGAATGCCATGAATGGGTTTCCACCCTCGACCTGTCCGATGAGGATACGCTCCCAGAACACGGTGGACAGCTCAGAGTGAGCAAGCGAGAGAGCCCACAGACGGAGGTATGAGGCAGTGTTGGAGATGGCTCCGAGGACAAACTCGATTGTGTGGATCACTTGATGGACAAACACCTCACCAAACTCGAACACGTCACCGTGGTGACCACCGGCGTCGAGGGCTTCGTCATCATGCTCGTGCTCGTGATGATGTCCAGCGGCCTTGGCGGCAACCTCTTGCTCGTGCATCCTCTTCATGATGAATGGCTTGGGGATGAGCATCACTGGCACAGAGATGAGTGCCAACACGACGAGGATTGGTTGCACAGTAGTTTGTGCGCTGAAATAGGCCTGGCCCTCGGGGATGGCTGCGGTTGGTGTCAAGAACATGCTGATGATGGTTGGGAGAATGGGTGGCATCTGAGGACCATAGTTGTAGCCCCACTTGATCATAATCAGGAAGCACATGTATCCAAAGATCGACCAAAGGAAGATTACTTGTGGAATGAATTGAGTCAAGATGTTGACCCACTTCATAATTCCCTTCATGTGGAGGTAGTTCAACAGTGAGAAGAAGATACCAAGTGACATTTGAGTGACTCCAAAGATGACAGACAGCTTCATCTTGAAGGAGTTGTAGTAGTCCAGCTCGTTGGGTGCACCCTTCCATGCTGGATCAACTCCGAATGGATAGGTTGGTCCGGCAAAGGACATGTAAGTGCTGTTGGGGTCATTAACCCAACCAGAGCCAAAGATGTTCATGGGGATGGAGAAGCACTCGTTGTAGATGAATCCACAATAAATGGAGAAGAGAGACATGAGGAAGAGGACATAACGACCATCGAATGGCATCTGGATGAGCTCGTTCAGCTTCTTGCCAGCGAACTTCTTCTCGAGTCCAATCAATGCTCCAGAGACGGCAAGCATCATGGCACCATGACCGACATCACCAAACATAACTCCAAAGAGGAATGGGAAGGTGACGATGGTAAGAACAGCGGGGTTGACCTCACGGTACTTGGCAACACCGTAGGCATTGACAATCTGCTGGAAGGAGCTGGTGTACTTGTTGGTCTCAAAGTGGGTGGGTGGCTCGTTCTCTGGCTTGATGATGGACAAGACTGATGGGACGATGGCACCGGCACGGGTGGTTGCTGTGCGCAAGGCAGTTTGAATCTCCTCGATGGCAGTCTTTGGACACCATCCCTTGGCAATGAGACACTTTCTTCCGACATCATAGTCAAAGAGGTTCATGGTGTGGTAGATGGCCTTCTCCTTGAGAACCTTGGTTCTCCAGGTGGTGAGCTTGGTGACAATGTTGAGCAACACCTGCTTCTTGTGATCCTTGGAGCGATCCAACACCTCGGTCAGATCGGTGATACGGATGGACACCTTTTGCAACAAGTTGGCACGCTCAGCAGATGTGTCTGGGCAATCATAGACGTTGGCACCGAATGACTCACAGATCTTCTTGATCTTTTGTTGGAGTCTCTCTCCTTGGAAGAATACAATGAATACACTCTTTGATGTATCATCACCCTGAATAAAGTAATATATATATGTTAGTTATAGTGAATCAATGTACATGTACATTACTGCTACATACAGATTGTGGATCAATGATATCCTCCTCGATACGAGAATCACGAACAAAGTTGTTTCCTCTGGTGGTTCTCCACAATGATCTCTGGAACTGGGGCATCTTGTCAGTGTTCATCACACCAGTGATGAAGCCAAGCTTGACACCTTGCTTGCCAGTGTCAACAGCCTCCTCCAAGAGGGGTGAGCGGGCAGACTCGTTCACACCACCCTCACCGAGGTTGGGGTTCTCCTGGAAGAACTCGGCGTCCTTGGTCAGGACGTAACGCAGCTCGATGAGCTCGTTGTAGTTCCTCTGCAAAGTCTCCTGGTTGGAGTTGGCCTGCTTGAGCTCAGACTCGAGCTCATCGAAGCGAGCCTCGAGCTCGTCCATTTGAAGCTGCTCCTCGGTCAATGGGTTGGAGGTGGATGAGGCGTACATGCGAGCCAAACGCTTGTCCTTGAGGATCTGTTCCTCAAAGTACTTGAGCTTGCGCTCCATCTCATCGCAGCGCTTCACCTCATTGACAAAGTATCTCTGGAAGATGTTGAGGTTCTCGTTGTGATCGGTAAACTGAATGAGACCAAGCTTGCCCAACTCGTCCACAGTGTCGTGAGCAGCTTCGATCTGGACAAACAGCTGCACCATATGCATGGGCGCCGATCGCCACATTGGTGATCGAATAAAATCCATTTTGTTGTTTGTCTATTTATATATAAATAAATAAAGAATATGTGTTTGAAATATATAAAATGCGAATACTACTTGAAGTGTGATTAAGTTGACAGCATGCAGTGTTCGATTGAGGATCCACTCATAGTTGCGTGCTGTTGTAGTTGGGAACGTTCTTGACAAGATTTTTTCAAAATAATTTGTGTGCTGTTAGTTTTTCACCTGGTTCTGATCAAAAATAAATATCGTTTACTGGGATGGGAGAGAAAATAATTTTGAAAAGTTTGGCTCGTGTTGAAACTCTGTGCCCAGTGAAACAAAGAGGTGAGGTGCCCAGTTTAGTGAATGTAAATATTGAAGTTCGTTGAAAGTATTGATTATTTCTTACAACCTTTATATTGTTATAGAATGAGCAGAGCTAGAGGATGTTAACTGTTACATGTAGATAGAAAACTAAAGTCAACAGAGTATTATTTTATAATATATCTTTGTGTGTTTGGTATAAATATGTATTATTATAATAATTAACGTTTGGGTAAAGGGCATGTGCTTAATGATCTGTTGGTGATACTTTTTTTTCATTGTTTGTTGGATCATTGTCTATAACTTATCAACATGATGAAGAGTAATAGTACAAGCGGTGTTGGTGGAAGCACTACATCATCTACATCATCATCATCATCATCATCATCGTCTACATCATCAAGACTTGCAGCTCCAGCAAAGCAAGACCTTTCTCCCATCAATGTATGTCTATAACCATTGTGATGTACACATTGATCGATCGATGACTGACATCATTATAACTATATAGTATGACAGTGAAAGAGAGCTACAGAGACAGTTTGAGGACATTGCCAATGAGTTCAAGATGAAGGACTCACGTGATTGGTCATACAGATACAAAGCATTGATACAGCTTCAAAAGATATTGGCTGGCAATGCCATCGAATTCAAGTCATTCATGCCCCAGCTGCGCGCTCTATCACCTGGTCTCGTCGAGCAGGTCACTGAGCTTCGATCAACAATCGTCAAGGAGGCATGCGCTGCCGTCACTCTTGCTGCCACCCGACTGAAGGCTCGATTCGAACCATTGGCCCTTCTCTATGTTCAAGCTTTGCTCAAGGTAGTGATCGTCAAGGTGGCAATCATTGCCGAGGCAGCACACTCCACCCTCAAAGCGATATTGTCTTCAGTGCCTACCAAGGGTCTGTTGGCAAGTATCCTGATAGCGTCGGGTGACCAACACAACGAGTCATTGAGAAGACGAGCGTGTGATTATCTACTCCAGATCCTGGGCAGGGCAATCGAGGAGCCAGGAATGGTGCTCATGTCATCGGTGCCATCTGTTGAGTCATCAATCTCCAAGTTGCTGGTCGACGGTGGCTCTGACATTCGTGTCAATGCACGACTCTGTTTCTGGGCATATCTAGAGCTTTCTGAAGAGCGTGCTCTCGCTATGCTCTACGATTACACGTCCACAACACAGAAGAACTTATTCTCAATGGTCGATACACTGCCACAATCACAGAAGGATCTGGCCACCAAGATACAGCAATCAATATTACAGGAGGATCAAGACCAACTGTTGGTCGGTGAGAGCACAGATCTTGACTTTGATATGAGTGATTTCAAGAAGGAGCCAGTACAATCAACACAGCCAACAACACAGCCAACGACAAGAGCAAAGACTCCGACCAGTTCATCCACCATACCATCAGGCAGACAGTCAGGTCTCAAGGGAAGGGTACCGACAGGCACATCATCCACCACCACCACTTCGTCCACTTCGACGTCATCTATACCACAACGAAGATCAGGATCATCACTTGGAATGACAGCACCATCTATACCAAGAAGCAAGAGCAGTCTAGGAATCAACAAATCAACAGGCAGCAGCAGCAGTAGCACATCATCATCATCACCATCGATCTCATCAAAGGCCTCCTCCAGTAGTCCAAATGTTTCATCGTCCAACCTCTCGGGAAGATACAGTAGCATTGGATCGAGAATATCACAACCGAGTCCAGCCAGCGGCAAGTCCTCACTGGCTCAGACACTAAAAACATCGCAGACAAAAGCAGCGGCCATATCATCATACCAACAGAAGCAACAACAACCACCTCCATCTCTCACCAAGTCAAAGAGCAACCCATCGTTGACATCATCCACCTCATCAACTACCACCACCACCGCATCATCATCGTCAACTGCACCACCCAAACCAATTGGAAGATCAGTATCATCACCAACTACAGGCACCTTGCTCAAGAAGTCTGCTGCAACACCACCATCAACAAGCACGACGACAACTACGACAACTACCACCACCGCGACTTCATTGTCTCGGTCTGCGATCAGCCCTACCTCCAACACAAAGGTACCTGCCTCAACACAACTTTCAAAGAGCACGATTGAGACATCATCAGCATCATCATCATCATCGAGGACTCTGGAAGCACTGACACAGAGAGTAAAAGCATTGAATGATGCTCCACCAACAGCGAAAAAGACCAGTCGAAAGTCAATAGAGATCAATGATGGCAACCAGGTGATTAACGAGGCAGAGTTGTTATTGAACAGGAGTGTTGGCGATATTGGCGATGTGGAGGACCTCATACAGTACAGCAATACGTTGGTAGAGTCATTGGCCAACATCGAGTCTGAGATTGACTCTCTCAATCCAGACTCTAGCCAATTCAAAGAGATCTCTGACGCGTTGGAAGACAATCTGCTCGATGCCAAGAGAGGACTATCATTGATTGACGACGACGTTGGCAATGAGTTGAGATTAGAGGACCTGGAACTCGATGACATTGTCACTGGCGGTGGCGGCAATGGTGCAGATGGAGTGGTGGATATCAGCAGCAATGGTGTCAAACCGATTGGTAGCAACAACAACAACAACAAACGACAGAGCACCAAGCTAAAGAGGAACAATAGCAATGAGAACTTCAATTGGATAGAGGATTCTGTCGACCAAGGATTGATTGAGGATGATCTGTTGGATTTCGACGACGATGACGACCTCATCAACAATGACCGACACAACCTAATTGTTGCTGAGGATTCCAACGAGTTTGGTAAAGCAAACGGTGTTGGTGGTGGTGGTAGTATACTGGATACATTGGAGTCAAGTTAGTTGTATACAACTCATTATTACAATCAATATTGAATGAAATAAATAATTTTATTTTGTACCATAAAAACGTTAGTATTAGTGGAGTTGGTGGGTTATTGAATGAAATTTCGTATGTATTTCGAAATAATGAGTACTCAATTGGTTGGGTTGTTCAATCTGTGAACAAACAACAACTCTTTATTAATTAGACAATATTAATTGTTAATTTAAACTCAATATATATAGTTATAAACAGAGAGATATAGAATATGTCTGTGGCAGATAGCAAGTTCTATGACTTGCTTGGTGTAGCAAGTAATGCATCAGAGTCAGAAATTAAGAAAGCATACAGAAAGGTATGTTATTAATAAAGATATAGAAGAAAAAGAAGTCTTTACTTTATCCATCATAACCTAATTACCTCGCTCACTCTTCTCTCTATCAAATGAACAACAACAGTTGGCGATAAAGTATCATCCAGATAAGAACCCAGACCCTGCGGCAGGTGAGAAATTCAAAGAGATAACAGTTGCCTATGAGGTGCTGTCCGACAAGGAGAAGAGGGAGATCTATGACAAGTTTGGTGAGGAAGGCCTCAAAGAAGGTGGTGCTGGTGGTTTCGGCGCAGGCATCTTTGACTTCTTTGGCTTTGGAGGAGGACAAAGACGTCGTGGTCCCAAGAAAGGTGAAACAATTCAACATGCTCTCAAGGTCAGTCTGGAGGACTTGTATAAAGGAAAGGTATCGAAACTCTCCCTAAAGAAGAGTGCTAAATGTCCCGAATGCGATGGGTATGTATTGTACCTAGTTAGAGTCAGCTGATGAGTAAATACTAACATGACAATTTTATAGCAAGGGAGCAAAGTCAGCAAACGCAATCAAGAAGTGTGATGATTGTGGAGGACAGGGAGCAAAGACTCAGCTCAGACAGATTGGACCAGGAATGGTACAACAGGTCAGAGTACCTTGCCAGACTTGCAAAGGTGAGGGACAAGTCATCAGTGAGAAGGACAAGTGTACAAAGTGCAAGGGCAACAGAAGCATACCTGAGGAAAAGGTATTAAAGGTCAACATTGACAGAGGAATGAGACATATGCAAAAGATAGTCTTCCAGGACGAGGGCGACTTTGAGTCACCCGATGTTATCCCAGGTGATGTTGTGGTGATCTTGCAACAGAAGGAGCATCCAGTGTTCACAAGAGATGGAGATGATCTGATCATGGAGCAACACATCACTCTTTTGGAGGCACTGACAGGATTCACTTTCTACATCAAGCATCTGGACGATCGTGTTCTCACCGTAACCAATCCACCATCAAAGGTGATCAAACCCAACGATATCAAGTGTATTCACAATGAAGGAATGCCCAAACCAAAGACTATGGACAAAGGAAGACTCATTGTCAAGTTCATCGTTGACTTTCCAAGTGATGGCCAGATCACACCAGAGAGTGCCAAACTACTGGAAAAGGTATTGCCAAAGCCCAAGCCAGTCACCAAACCAACCAGCCACGATGGAATTGATGAGGATGTTACACTCTCTGATTTCGACCTAAACTCCAGAGATAAGCGTGGCGGTGGACGAGGTGAGTCATATGATGACGATGATGAGGATGGTCATCCACAGGGTGTATCTTGCCAACAACAATAAATCATTGTGTATATAAATATCAATCATATGATACAACTTTATTGGTCTTCCTCCTCTTCCTCTTCCTCCACTTGTTGTTGTTGTTGTTTTTCAGTAGCAGCAGCGTTATCAACATAGATGCTAGATGGTTGATAGATATTCTTCTCCTTCTTCTTCAGAACAATGTCGTGTTGTATTTCAAACACCTCTGCAATCTGATCCACTACGGTGAAACGAACATTGAGTGTATCGATACAGAACCTGTGCTTCTCTGGTGTCAAGTCCTCTTCATCAGACAACTTCTCCACAGTGTCCTTGGTCAAGTCATGAATCTTATCGCTCTTTCTCTTTCTGATCGAGCGAATGTCCTCAATGAGCACCTGCATGATGGCCAGTCTAATGTCATCAAAGTTGTCATAGAACTTGAGTATCTTCTTGTTGACCAATGCCTGTAGCTGTTCGTCTGCCTCTGGTAGGATGCGCACTTCCTTCAGTGGAGGCACGGTTGGAGTGAGTGTCCAAGCTGGGTTGATAGCCTCCTCCACACTGTCGTAATGCTTGATGTATGGCTTGACGTCCAATATAGGTGTTCCATCAATCAAGTCGATGCAAGAGAGGTACAAACAGCTGCCTTCGACCTTGTCAATCTTGGCCACACTGAGACCAATGGCATTTGGACGATGTGGAGTTCTCGTTGAGAACAGTCCAACACGGACACCATCCAACTTTGGTGGCTTGACCTTTGCCTTGACCATGCTGCCTGGTCTGTCCTGTCTGACACCACGCAGAGTGTTTGTGTTCTCATGGAAGACAAAGATCAACCAACAATGACTGTACTGATCGAGACCCTCGAGGGCATGTGCAGGGTTGATGTTTGTTCGTAGCTTAAGGATGGCTCTACCCTTGGTGACAAAGGCACCCTGTCTCGGTGTTCCATTTCGTTCTCTGAAGCAGCACTCCAAGAAACCAATTGGAGGATAATCAGGTGGTCTCTCTTGATGTGAGTTCTGACGGTCCTCCTTTAGGTCATTGAGGACTCTACGCAACTCTCTCTCTGCTCTTGTTCTGCCCAGTCTCTGTTCCTCACACTTCTTTTGCTCATGTATCTTTGCCTGCTTCTCCTTCTCGAGTCTATCCTTTAGCAATCTCAACTTGTCCTGTAAGTTAAAGATGAAATAGTAAGCGATTGCTGTTGTAATTACAATAGGTGTTGTAATTAACAACAATTTCTCCTTTGATATCATTATCTTGTTGTTGTTGTATTTGTAATAGTATATATGTATGTATCTTTAAAAAATGGTCGGCAATTATGAACAAACTTAAGGTGTTTCGTTCGTTTTTCTCACAACAATCTAGATCTAACGTACACGTGTTTATTCAAAATGACACAGAGCCACATGTGATCATACACTGTCTTCTTGCTGTTTGCAACATGGTTTCGTATTAAGTTTACAATTGGCTGTCATCACCAAACCTAGATAGAATGATTATTATTATAACATTAGTATCTGGATCAATCAAAATACATAACATTATACATACAGTCTCTGTTCCTCCTCGTTACCAGTGACGGCCTGCTGCTGGTTGCCTGTAATCTTTGGCCAATACGAGTATGCAATCAGTGCTGTAAATACATTGTTCAATGTATTAAAGTACATAACAGAGAGTGCCGTTGGATTGAGTGGTCCAAATGTGCCTGCAAAGATTCCAATGATCACTGAGAACACATAGATCGAGATGGGTGCCGATGTGAATACAAACTTGGGAATCAAGTATCTCTTGCCAGAGACTATGGGTGCTGTTATTACCACTAACATCGATATCCAGAGCAGTATAGCAATGAATATAGTGGACACAAAGTAGAACAGTACCTGAATACCATTGACTGCCAGAGCTGGTCCTAATACTGGATCCTTCCTATCGCGGAGACTACATTATAACAAAGAAAGTTAGTTAATGGGACGGTCATCATCAAGTCAAATGTTTGATTATACATACTTGATCCAAGTGAAAAGAGCGATACCCAATGCTCCAAATGTTCCAATGACAGCCAACTTTAGGATGTATCCTGGACCCATGCCTGGTTGTGTGTATTCCAATCTCATCTTGTCCAAGATTGTCATTGAGTACAAAGAAAAGACACACAGGAACACGATGGAGAAAACAGAGTTGAGGAATGGGAAGAACCATCCAGATACAATGTACTGGAATCCAAAGAAGGGGTCTGAGATAGGTGGGTAATGAGTAGTAGGTGTTAGGTAAGGCTATCAATATAAAGTCATACTATACATACTGTTTGAGAGTACCAGTGCAATCAAAAGAATAAAGAGGAACTTTTGCTCAAAGGTCCACAAGCTGAGTGAAAGCGTACGCATGGCGTAGAGATAGAAAATGACCAGGCCACTGGATAACACCATGTAGGTCAAGTGGATGGCGATCTCGAACGAGGAGAACTTCTCATGAGCACGCCACACTGAGTAGACAATGTCACCAATGATATTGTCGTTGGGGTTGAGCAGAGACACCTGAACGATGTAGAACTCATTCTCCAACACCTGTTGGTCAATGAGTGTAAAGGTGGTGCATGCGCCATTGCCAGCGGGACACTCGATCAACATTGTTGTGGTTGTGTTAGTCAACAATGATGACTCTCCTCCGTATATCTGTACGGACAACTGTAAGTTGTAGATGGTATTGTTGACCAAGTTGTTGCTGTATGGCGTCAGTTGTACTGCCCAGAATCTAGTCAGCTGAGTGATTCCATCGATCTCTTGAATCCAAATTGCACCTGGCTATATATTAGTTTGTTTGTATATTAGTTTATATGCACATAAACCACGACAATATCATGTTTGGAGACAACAACTAGCTCCAGAGTCTGGCATAATGATTACCTGTGATGGTTGAAATCCGATACAAGCAGGTGGAGGACTCCAAACATGTGAGCCATTTTGACAGTTGTATGCAGAGTATGATTGACTGTCGTAGACTCTTGGTCCAGTGGCACCGACAATGATAGCAATCACCATCAGCACACCAGCAGTGACGGCCACTGCAATCATATGCTTTATAGGTGCCACTTCAATCTGTGTTGTTGCATTAACCATTTTCTAATGTGATGATAATGATGTATGTAGTGTATATATATCTCTCTATCACTAATATAAATGAAGAGTGATAGATGTCAAGACAAGAAGAATAGAAGGAAGAATTGGGTTGGTTGTTTTTTTTCAAACCAAACAATCTTGTTACATTGTTGCCAAACAAACTTTGACACCCATTTTCTAACCAACTCAGGGAGAGACACATTACTTTCTCTTTATTCTTTCTCTCTATCTCTTTATTATACAATGTATATCTCTCTCCTGATTACCTCACTCACTCACTAATCTTGTCTGGGTGATTGTCTCACCAGGTATCAAACCAACAACGCCTGGTGATTTGAACTTCTTGCTTCCCCAGAGTTGGTGCACATCAAACAATTTTAATTTTTTTTAATCACTTTCCCCTGGTTTCCCCCATCTACCCACCACTGGACACCACTCTTGCTTGTCACTCACTCACTCTGACTCTCTCGTTATTGTTGATGACAGTTTATTTTCACACTATCTTACTACATATAAACATTTATTATTATTATTACTTATATCTATAACTATATAATCACATCTAACTGCTGCTACATTTAAATTTGTTGCAGTAATCAATAGTTTGATTTGTAGTAATAATATATATATATATATAAGAATGGACTTTTCATTCATTCAATCACCGCTATGGAGGTCAGCTCCAATGCAAAAGGTGCAGTTGTTTGTCCAAATCGAAGCAGCACACGACACAATCGACGAGCTCGGAAAGATTGGTCTCATTCAGTTCCAGGATCACAATGCCAACGTCAACATCTTCCAGAGATACTTTGTCAATGAGGTCAAGCGCTGCGAGGATATGGAGCGTAGACTCAAGTTCTTTGAAGAGCAGATCAAGAAGGACAAGCGTTTGAACCGCATGCTGAACGAATCTCTCGAGAAGAGTCTCACCAATGGCTTTGAGATGCAACTCGAGGAGATGGAGACAAACTTTGACGAGCTAGAGATGCGCATTGGTGAGCTGGAGGACGAGCTCAAGCAGGTCAACACCAATCAAGAGACACTACAGAGGAACTACAACGAGTTGGTAGAGTTCCGTCACGTCCTGACAAAGGACGCCATCTTCTTCCAGGAGAATCACAATCTGGGCGACCCACAGCGTGATCACACTGCCACCAGTCCACTGCTGAGAGAGGACGTCATCTCGGATGCCACCACCAGCAAGATTGGTGTCAAGTTGGGCTTTGTCACTGGTGTGATGAACACTGACAAGATTACACAGTTCCAACGTTCACTATGGAGAGTCACCAGAGGTAACAACTTTGTTCGTGATGCTCTTATCGAGGATGAAATCATTGATCCACAATCTGTATGTATAATTATAATACTTATGTCATCATCATATTAATACTAACATTACATCAATATAGGGAGAGGATACATCAAAGACAGTGTTCATTGTATTCTTCCAAGGAGAGAGATTGGAACAAAAGATCAAGAAGGTCTGTGAGTCATTCGGTGCCAATCTCTATGATTGCCCAGATACTTCATTCGAGCGTGCCAACTTGTTGCAAAAGGTGTCCACTCGTATCACCGATCTGACCGAGGTGTTGGATCGCTCCAAGGATCACAAGAAGCAGGTGCTGCTCAACATTGTCACCAAGATTGTCAGATGGAGAACAAAGGTCATCAAGGAGAAGGCCATCTACCACACCATGAACCTCTTTGACTATGATGTGGGAAGGAAGTGTCTCATTGGTCAAGGCTGGACTCCAAAGACTGCCATCGATGAGATCCAGGTGGCTTTGCGAACTGCCACCACAAGGTCAGGCGCATTGGTTCCCTCTGTGCTCTCGATCATTGCCTCACATGATGAGCCACCTTCACACTTTGAGACCAACAAGTTCACCAGCTCCTTCCAACAGATCGTCAATGCCTACGGTGTTGCCAAGTACCGTGAGGTCAACCCCGCTGTCATGACCATCATCACCTTCCCATTCCTCTTTGGAATCATGTTTGGTGACGTTGGTCACGGCATAATGATGCTTGCCGTCTCTGGAGCACTGATTGGACTGGAGAAGAAGTTCGCCGGCAAGAAGTTGAACGAGCTCATCCAGATGCCATACGACGGTCGTTATGTCCTCTTCCTCATGTCTCTCTTCTCCATTTACTGTGGATTCATCTACAACGAGTGCTTCGCCATCCCCATGAACATCTTTGGCTCTGGTTGGGTTCGTGATCCCAACAGCACTTACATGGCCTTTACCGGACAAACCTATCCATTCGGAGTTGATCCAGCATGGAAGGGTGCACCCAACGAGCTGGACTACTACAACTCCTTCAAGATGAAGCTGTCTGTCATCTTTGGAGTCTCCCAAATGTCACTTGGAATCATCTTCTCACTGTTGAACTATCTCAACATGAAGGGCAAGATGAAGTGGGTCAACATCTTGACTCAATTCATTCCACAAGTGATCTTCCTGTGGTCTGTCTTTGGATACATGTGCTTCCTCATCTTGATCAAATGGGGCTACAACTATGGTCCTCAGATGCCACCCATTCTCCCAACCATCATCAACATGTTCCTGTCACCAGGCTCATCGATCCCCGAGAAAGATTTGTACTTTAGCGCACAACCAGTTGTGCAACCGATCCTCGTCGTGTTGGCACTCATCTCTGTGCCAGTGATGCTCATCCCCAAGCCACTCATCATGAAGAAGATGCACGAGGAAGAGGTTGCCGCCAAGGCCGCTGGACATCACCACGAGGAGGAGTATGACGACGAAGCCCTCGACGCCGGTGGTCACCACGGTGACGTGTTCGAGTTTGGTGAGGTGTTTGTCCATCAAGTGATCCACACAATCGAGTTTGTCCTTGGAGCCATCTCCAACACTGCCTCATACCTCCGACTGTGGGCTCTCTCGCTTGCTCACTCTGAGCTGTCCACCGTGTTCTGGGAGCGTATCCTCATTCAACAAATTGAGGGAGGCAACGCATTCATGGCATTCATTGGCTTTGGTGGATGGTTGGGTGGCACGATTGCAGTGCTCCTGATGATGGAGTCGCTCTCTGCCTTCCTCCACGCACTCCGTCTCCATTGGGTGGAGTTCCAGAACAAGTTCTATCTTGGTACTGGTGTGCTCTTCACACCATTCTCCTACACTAGAGTTCTCTCTGGTGAGGACGACGATTAATCAATCAATCAATCAATCATATAATACCACAACTCCCAATCCTATACAACAACAAATAAAGTAGTGGAACAACTCACAACATAACGTTTGTTACCAATATCCATTAGTGTCAGCTGACTTTATGTTCAATGTTGTTGTCTCAAGTCATAGTCAACAGCGTGATTCTTAAGTTCAAAGTAAAGCTTCCTTGAGTAATATACCTCATTGCCTGTTGTTGATTGAATGAGTTGGTTAGAAAGTGGATCTTTGTGTTGTTGTGGACCTAATAGTATTTACATACACGCCAACTCTATTTGATTATGTGACAGATCCTTTGTTGTTGCCCAATTAGAAATGGACTCTGTCTTTGTTCGGTATATATTAACTCCACAGAACTTGGCAACTATATGATGTAGTCTGTTTGGTTGCATTCTCAACACTACTGGATCATATTGGATGTCTGATATATTATCCACCTGTGATGATGATGACCATAAACGTTAGATATGTTGGTTGTTGATGGAATGACGTGATTGACAACTTACGAATACATCAAAGTTTGCTTTGATCCTGTTTGCATCCTTTGATACACCATAACCAACCTTCAATATCCTATCGCTCTGAAGTAACTGTCTTAGTGATCCATCCAATCCACAATGACATATTCTAAACAATACCAGCTCTCTGAATTAGGTGGATGGATGGATGGATGGAATGGATGGTGTAAGTCTAAATGTGTCGGACCTTGTTATTGAACTCTTAATAAGAATATACATTACTTTCCATTAGTCATTTGTATTAGACTAACTTTTGGATCCTCGTTCAACAGGAACTTTCTAAGGGCAGGCCACTCACAGTCCATGCCAATCACAATGTCATCGTCGACAGTGACATCATTGGGCAACTTGCCATTCAACAGTCGACGAACAGCAGCATCCACTTCCTCTGCTTCATTGATAATGATCACTGGTAGGTTCAGGGTGTCTTGCCACTCGACCGCACCCTTGGGCAGTTGCTCGATGCTCTCCTCATTGAGTTCATACATTGGCTGTAGAGTGGACTTGAGCAGACGAACGTTGAACAATGTGCCATTGTGTACAGAGAGACGTTGATAGAGCTGTGTGCACGTGTCTGCACTGTCAAACTGGATATAGTAGGCTGGTGCTCGCTTGATACTGGTGAATGGTCTCATATTGATCGATGTGCAGTGTTGTTTGAACAATGTTGGCTCCATCTTGGCAATGGCATTAAGGTCCACTTGGTCATTTGGACCTAGAGCATCGAATCGCAGAGTGTTGGTATTCTTATTGGTCTTGATGTCAAACTCTTTGATCGTTATGATCTTGTTGATATCAATGATGTTGTCATTGCTGCTGTCACTACTACTACTACTACTATTGGTTGTACTATTATTACGAATGATTTGATAGTATGGTGGTAATGAACTACTGCTCTGCGTCACTCTAGGTGCAACAAGATACGTTGTTGTGGTGGATGTTGGTTGTCGCAGCTGTTGTTGTTGTTGTGAATGTATACCATATCTTAGATAAGTATTGGTACGTCGTACTATAGAGGAGCTGATCAATCTATACATTGATTGATTGGTATCTAGTTGTTGTTGTTGAAGTTATCGAAAGGGATAGAGAGCTCTGATAATGAGCGTATCTGACGTCAATGCAATAACGAGAAACACGATAAAACGTTACTTTCAAATGAATCAAAACCCCAGGTTCAGATCAAACAAGATCTAACTCTTTTGTTTGAACAAACTATCAATCAACATTATAAATATCAGATAAAGATAATAATATTAGTAATATTAAAATATTTAGGCAGGGCATATGACCACTGCTCAATCAATTGTAGGATCCACTATGGATGGTCTGAACAAGGTCACATCAAGTATACCTCTCAAGTTCAAGTTTGACGTTACACAGATCAAGTCAAAGATCGATGAGGTGAACAACGCCACAAAGAGTGCCTTCTCTGCACTCACCGGTGTCACATACAGCAACACAAAGCCAAAGAAGTCAAAGTACTACTATCAGTTAAAGACTGTAAGTGTGTTAGTTGTTGCTTGTATAGTTTAGTAACTGAATGAACGACTTACACGATACCGCCACACCAATAGGACACAGCACCATCGTTGACAGAGAATGAGTTCACAGGTATCATACCAGATGGCTTCTTTGATCAGAAGTTTGATACTACTCGCTATCTGCTTGATCTACTGCCTCCAAACGATGCAGACTTGCAACAATTCTTGGATCAACATACGACAAAGTTCACACAGTCTATGGATTACATCAACTCCAAGCTACACAACAAGGTTAGGAAGAACTATACAGAGTTTGGTATGTTAGTTGTTTGTTGTTGTTGTTGATCAATCATGATGTCACAGTGACTAACACTCTCTTCAATGATGTCACTCACTACAGTGGAGGGAATGTCACAGATTCATGAGATTGGTGTAGAGTTGCAAAAGAGCACTGTAATGTGTGCTAATGGAAGGAGGACACTGGGCAACACCAAGAACAATCTCAACAGGACAGCCTTTAGCATTATGGCCAAGTATCGCAAGAGAAGCGTCTATCAGAAGGTGCTGAGCGATCTCATCCTGATCAAGGAGATCGTGCATCGTGAGCGATTGATCAAACAGTACCTAAGCGATGGCGACTATCCAAACACAATCACAGAGTACCATCAGTGCAGAGACATTGCTCAACGATGTCAGCAATACTCTTGTGTACCCGAGCTGGGCAGGAACCTCGTGGAGATATACAACGTACTAAATGAGCGTGTCGACAAGGACTTTTTCAATTGCTGTCGCACATTCTCTGCCACCACCTACCGATCAGTGTTCCAGGCCTACAAGATGCTGAATCGCACCAACCTCCTTCTCGAGAAGCTTGAGGTCTACTTTGTCAAGCCCATCGTACCAGAGACTAGAAACATTGTCTACTCTCATGTACTCCTCTCTGAAAGGGCCGCCATGAATCCAGAGGTATTCAAAGGGTATGTACTATTAAGAAGTAGTAGTTGTTACCAATCACTCATTCACTAACAACAACACCTAAACAAACACATATAGTGTTGAATACAAGGACCTCTGCAAATCAGTGATGGATGAACACTTTGTCAACTGTCTTTTGGTAGTATTCCAGTATCTCTCTGATGTCATGACCAGTCTCTATCTCATGAACCAGTACCACGTCGAGAACCCAGAGTATGTTGCCTCTACAACAACAGTCTCCATTTCTTTCACATCATATACTAACACACCTTAGTCGCGAGGAGAGCAACGTCTTTGCCGACGTCAGTTCAGCATTGACTAGATTCAAAAAGACCATCTGGGACACGATGCAGAAGCAGGTAACAGCTCTACTAGCACCTCGCAAGCTCACAACATTCAAGATTGATGACTTCTTGCTGGTGTTGAACTCGGTCACAAAGATCAGTGAGATTGGCAAGGAGTTTAGCGGTGAGCCAGCACATCATCTCATCAGCTCCATCAACGATCAGTCAAAGTCCTTCTTTGATCACTTCCACAAGACCCGCATTGATGATCTCAAGACGATGCTCGAGCACGAGACCTGGACCAACATTCCAGTGTCCTCCAACTTTAACGCGGCCACTGAGCTCAGACTGGACAAACTCAACATGTCCAACGATATTGAGAGATTGACTGGCGAACAGATATTCCATTCAATCAGAGACAATGGAAATCCATTCTCTCAGTTGATATCATACAAGAACAAGAGAGCTACAACATCATCACCAACACTCCAACCAGTCAATCAGCAATCGAGCAACAACACCAATGAGGACAAGAGTGATGACGAGGATGAGGCACTCAAGCAGGAGTTTGTCGAGGAGGATGATGAGGACACTGCAAAGCGTAGACAACAACAACAACTACTGATGCAACAGAAGAAGGAAGATGCAAGAGTGGTACTGGTGTCCTCAACAACCATAGCCTTTGTTCGCTACATTGGCAAATACCTAGATATGATGAAGCAATTGCCTCATATCTCTTACGACATTTTCATTGCCGTTTGTCAACTTGTAGAATACTACGTATGTATTGATCTCAAGTACGTATATCAACATTTAACTAACATACAAACATACATATAGATGTACACTATTTATTCATTCTCACTCTATCAGGATCCAACAGGATTTGGTCTGGAGGCATTGACAACAAAGATGGAAAAGACATTGTCGTCTGGTCAACAGATTGAGGACCTATCATTCACCAAGCCAGCACTGAACAACTTTATCAACAAGATGAAGGAAAGACTTGGCATCCCCATCATTTCACAGGCAATGATGAGCAGCATATCAAACATCTCTCCTCTGGCCTCCCTATCCACTCAGTTCTCACACTTTAATCAATCGCTCAAGGCAATGACCAATGAGATCATCAGCAACAACACCTCACCACAGTTACAATCCAACAATGCCAACAACAACAACAACAACACTGATCCAAACGCACCAAAGTGGATCATACCAAAGATCAATCCAATGCTCAGACTTGGTGACCCAGCACTTCTATTCAATCTCCCTGTCCGTGTATTGGCGATAGAGACACTCTCCTTTGTAGTCAGCGCACTTGAGGCGTCCAGACCAGTGTTTGAGAGCGTGCTTGGCAAACACATCGATCACATCAAGACATTCTTTGTCAAGGTGGTGGGCATCATTCCCGACCTTCAGCGCCACCTCGTCAAGAGTGCAGTGTCTGCGGTGTTCTCACATCAACTGGGCAACAACTACTTCTCCAACGCCATTGCCAATCAGAAGTGGGACTTCAAGGCAGCCACAGCAAACAACTCTCCATACGTCAATGAGTTTGTTCCCGAGTGGAAGAAGTTCTTCAAGAACCTGGACGATTGCATCAAGAGCAGCGACTTTATAACCAAACCAATCAGAGACAGCATAGTGGATGCCAGCTTTGAGTTCTTTGTCCAACAGTTGGTGGATGGCTACAGTCGCATCAAGAAGTGCTCTGTTGAGGGTCGTTCAATGATGATCCAGGACCTGTTGTTGATGCAGGCCAATCTTGAGAAGCTGGCCAAGAGGAAGATACCAAACATTGCCTATGCAGAGCACTATATCAAGGGCTACTATCAATTCGCAGTGCTCTCTGATCAGGACATCATCAACTGGGCCACTGAGCACGAGGAGTATCCAATCAAACACGTGATCAACCTGTTACTGTTGGCCAAAGGCAGTAAACCAGCACTACAGCAACAGCTTGAAGAGTTGGACAGGAAGAGAAGGAGGTAGAACAATAACAGTCACACACACTCACACACACACACACATTCATATCAACATCATTATCATTCCAGCAGCACATTACAACTATTTAGTAAAGGAATGTCAATGGCTGGTTGACCAAACCTCGAATTTAACCAAAGTGGAAGGGGCACACACAAAACTCCAAAGGTCTTTGTTTGGACCATTTGTGGAGGGGGGTGATCATGTGGTGATAGAGTTGTTTTACTCAAAAGTTAGTCATCTGATTCGATCACCACTGTTGTCAGCACACACCTCCTCATCTTAGTTCACTGATCAGGCATCGACAATCTTTAACCATCAATCAATAATCAACATCAATAGAAAGAGACAACAATCATCATGTGTGTATGTTTAAGGTGGCATGTACCATCGGGTGTTCAACATATTGGCACGTCCAATCAGAAGCCTAAACATGTTTAGAGAGTCAAGAACAAGCGTGATGGATGGATGGATGGATGGATGTATCCAGAGTATAAAGTATTGCACAATAGTAAACAGTTAACAACAGAGTAATAGTAATAGTAGTATTGTATAGTTAAATATCATTGATTGTTTGTTCGATAGAGAATGAACTCACAACAACAACAACTCAATGATCGCAGTGTTGGTGTAAATGACACTGGTGGTGATGCTGTTGTTCACCATTCATCATCATCATCTGACCATGATGACTCTGACGACTATGAAGTATACAGTGACACAACCAGCAATCATAATCATGACATTGAAAGTCCACCAATAATCAATAATAACAACAACAGCTTTATTCCAAGGGGAAGCACAATGGTCACCAATGAATATGGTGACATTCAAATTCATGTACCACCTCACGTACCCAACAGCTTCATAACGCCAGTGTCAACCAATCCATACGGTACCAACCATGGCCATGGCCTCTTGAACTACCACAACAACAACCATCACTTGTCCGGAACACCCTCCTCATTTGCCAACGATATGACACCAACAGCGTTTCATCATCAACAACTAAGTCGTCAAGGATCAATGGGTCTGGGTGCCTCATCCGTGCATCACCACCATCCATCTACTGATCCAGCAGCACCAACTGACCACGATCCAGCGGCACCAGCGGCGATAGTGATTGAAGATCCAAAGAAGGAAGAGAGAAGAAAGAAGAAGAAACAAGCTATAGATGAAGCACAGTCCGTGCCATTTATGCAGTTGTTCCGTTTCTCGGACGGTTACGACAAGGCGCTGATGTTGCTTGGCACCCTCGCCGCGATGGCCAATGGTGCGGCACTTCCATGTGTTACAATCATCTTTGGACACCTGATCGATGCATTCAATCCCCAAAAGTTCAACGATGATCCAACCTACAGCATCCAAGGTGCAATCACAGAGATCAGCATATGGTTCCTCTATCTTGGTGGAATGATCCTGGTGTTGTCCTATCTCGAGACCACATTATGGACGTTGGCCGGTGAACGACAAATCAATAGAGCACGTGTGGAGTATCTATCTTCCATCCTCCGTCAAGAGATCGGTTGGTTTGATACCAACAAGGCAAATGAGCTAGCTTCAAGAATCAATTCGTATGTTTATTCTTAATCCAATCTATCATATGTCCAAGTCATCTAACATACTCACAACATCAATCACACAACAGTGATACTATCCTATTCCAAGATGCTATTGGTGAAAAGGTCGGACATTTCATTCACCATCTGACAACATTCTTCACGGGCTTTGCCATTGGATTCACCAATGGATGGCAGTTGACTCTAGTAATCCTAAGTGTATCACCATTGTTGGCAATTGGCGGTGGATTTATGGCAAAGATGATGACAGAGATGACAAAGAAAGGTCAAGAAGCCTACTCTATTGCTGGTGGCATTGCAGAGGAGAGCATCAGCAGCATCAGGACCGTTGTAACATTCAGTGGCGAGTCCAAGGTTGCTCAAAGATACTCTGACTCCCTGAAAGAGGCCAGGTCCGTTGGATACAAACGAGCACTGTTTAATGGCATCGGTCTTGGCTTTGTTCAGTTCGTCATTCTGAGCACCTACGCACTTGCCTTCTGGTACGGTAGCACGTTGGTCTCAAAGAAAACCACCAACAACTTGACCGATCGACCCTGGACCGGTGGTGATGTCGTTACAGTCTTCTTTGGAGTGATCATTGGCGCCACAGCCATTGGTCAAGCGTCGCCACTGTTGTCATCATTCTCCAACGGTCGAGGAGCAGCCTACAAGATCTTCCAGGTGATCGACAGAGTGAGCAAAGCAAACCCTTTCTCAACTCGTGGCAAGAGACTGGATCACCTCACTGGTGAGATCGAGTTTAGGAACGTCTCATTCGCCTATCCCTCCAGACCTGATGCACCCGTCTTCCAAGACTTCAATCTGGCCATTAAGCCCGGTCAGACCATTGGACTCGTTGGTGACAGTGGCGGTGGAAAGTCGACAGTGATCTCACTGCTCGAGAGGTTCTACGACCCACTCGGTGGCCAGATACTGATCGACGGTGAAGACATAAAGAAGCTCAACGTTAGGTCACTGCGATCAAAGATCGGTCTGGTCAGTCAGGAGCCTGTCCTGTTTGCAACCTCTATCGCCGAGAACATTCGCTATGGTAAAGAGGATGCCACCCAGGAGGAGATAGAGGCCGCTGCAAGACAAGCCAATGCACACTCATTCATCGTTAATCTACCACAGGGATACAACACCATGGTGGGAGAGAAAGGTGTTCAGATGTCTGGTGGACAGAAGCAGAGGATTGCCATTGCTCGAGCCATCATCAAGAATCCAAACATCCTACTATTGGACGAGGCCACCAGTGCACTGGACAGTGAGAACGAGAGGATAGTTCAAGAGGCAATTGACATACTCATGAAGGGAAGGACATCAATCCTCATCGCGCACAGACTGTCCACTATTAGACATGCCGATGTGATAGTCTACGTCAAGGGTGGCCAGGTAGTAGAGCGTGGCAGTCACGAGGAACTCATCAGACTTCAGGGACACTACTACGGTCTTGTCGAGAGACAGAGTCAACAACAACAACTGATGACAGAGTCCAGCAAGGTAAAGAGAAACAGTACTCTCACTGACATTCACCCATATCTCGAGAGCTTCAGAGTGTCAAAGAGGAACGTACATGCCAGGGACAGACAACGCGACCGTACCACCAAAACTAAGAAGAAGACCAAGAAGCAAAAGAAGGATGTCCCATTCTCACGAGTGCTCAAGCAAAGCAGTGATGACATGTGGCTATTCCTCTTTGGCTTCCTGTCGGCCGTAGGCACTGGTGCCATCTATCCAGTCTTCTCCATTGTGTTTGCCCGCATGTTGACCATCCTGCAGAACCCTGATCCCAACTACATCACCACACAGGCCGACTTCTTCTCGATCATGTTCACAGTCCTGGCCATTGGCAGTGCCGTCAGCAACTTCTTCCAAACATTCCTATTTGGAGTGATTGGTGAGAAGCTTACCTACAAGTTGCGCAGTGAGAGCTTCAAGACCATCATCAGACAGAACATTGGTTGGTTCGACCTGTCCGAGCACTCAACTGGCAAGCTTACTACCCATCTGGCAAGCGACGCGTCGTTGGTCCAAGGAATGACAAGCCAGCGTTTGGGTATCATGCTTCAGAACTTCCTCACCATCATTGGTGGTTTGATCATTGCCCTGTACTCTGGATGGAAGCTCACACTCGTCATCATTGCCACCGTGCCGTTGATCGTCATCACTGGCAAGCTGCAGATGAAGTTCTTGAAGGGTTTCAGCTCAGACGATGGTGATGGAACTGGCGCCGCTGGACAGGTTGCAAGCGAAGCAATCACTGGTATCAGAACGGTTGCGTCGTTCACAACAGAGAACCAAGTGTTGGACCTGTACAAGAAGCAACTAAAGATCCCCATTGCCAAGGGCCAGAAGAAGGCACACATAGCCGGTATATCATTTGGCGTCTCCAACTTCATCCTCTACGGTGTCTACTGTCTGTCCTTCTGGTATGGCTCTGTACTTGTTGGACAGAGAGAATGGCCGGCATCAGCACAAGAAGTGTCGGACAACTGTAACGCCCAAACAATACCCGCAGTGTGGAAGGACATGGAGACATGTACGCGAGCCATCGACATGTTGTCTGGATTCTCACAGTTGATCAGAGTGTTCTTTGCCATTGTGCTGTCGGCCATTGGTGTAGGTCAGACATCATCATTCGCTCCTGATCTGGCCAAGGCACAAGTGGCGGCCAATGAAATATTCCACCTCCTTGACCAGCAGTCGTCCATTGATGGAACCAACCCCGCCGGTGACACCATACCCATCGTCACTGGAGACATTGTAATGAAGAACATCGACTTTGCCTATCCTTCAAGACCGAACCAGATGGTGTTCCAAGGTTTCAATCTCAACATTCAGAGCGGAACGAGGATCGCATTGGTTGGTGACAGCGGAGGTGGCAAGTCCACTGTTATCTCATTGCTGGAACGATTCTACGATCCGCTGCAGGGCGAGATATTCATCGACGGCTACGACATACGACAGCTCAACATCAAGCACCTGCGATCATTGTTTGGTTTGGTCGGACAGGAGCCAGTGCTGTTCTCTGGCACCATTGCAGAGAACATTGCCTATGGTCACTCGGAGGCGACACAGGAAGAGATCGAGAGAGCGGCACGCTCTGCCAACGCCCACGACTTTATCATCAACTTCCCCGACAGGTACAACACACAGATTGGTGATAAGTTCACACAGTTGTCGGGTGGACAGAAGCAGCGTATCGCTATTGCCAGAGCCATACTTCGCAATCCAAAGATACTTCTGTTGGATGAGGCAACCAGTGCACTCGATGCCGAGTCTGAGAAGCTGGTCCAGGATGCTTTGGAGAACATTATGAAGGGAAGGACGACTCTGATCATTGCGCACAGACTCACGACCATACAGAATGCTGATTGCATTGCCTTTGTCAGGTCTGGTAAAATATTCGAGAAGGGAACGCATCAAGAGTTGTTGGAGAAAGGTGTTCATTACTCCCAGCTCATTTCAAGACAACTGTCGTAGTCATATTAAACATTGCTGTTTGATTTATTGACAACGGTGTACCTGATTTTTGTGGCCAGTTTTGTATCGATTTGGGGAGTCACCAAGGGAGGAAGGGTCTCTTCTTTGTCGTGTCCCTTAGTTGGTATGATGCTGTGCACTGTATCATAGAAATCAGAATCCTTATATCTTGTAAATAACTCAAGAGCATTGAGGAAAGTATTGAAGGAAGTATCTATCTTCACCATCTTTGATTCATACAATGGCAATGTCTTGTGAAATCGAACGACCCAAGCCTCTGCCACTCTCTCTCCAGTGATTTCCTCCAGTGCCTTTGCATACGCAGACACTTGAAGTGCATACTCATTGCCAATGAAGCTGCTTGTTTTCCAATCCAGGGCCACCAGACTACCGTCCTTCTTGCGACCGACAGCATCGATTGCACCTGCATAGCCATACTTTTTGGACCAAACGACAGTGTCTCGTCTCTCCATAGTGATACCAGAGTCTCGCTTCCATTGTTCAAATGCTTGCTTGATGTGTGCGACATCATCCGACACTTCAAAGTCATCGCCAAAGATTGCATTGTCGATCATTGTGTGAGCCTTTGTGCCGAATGATGCAGCCTCTGTCTTGACTGAGGTGGGCTTGCTCTTTGCTTGAGTGAGCATGTTATCAAGCCACTCTTTCTCTGCCTCGACAGATTCGAAGCCATTAGGTGGACGTGTCTTGATGTATGTGTCTTTGATTGATTGAATGATGAGATTACGCTCCCATGCACCAATAGCTGGTTTGTTGATTATCTGCAATATTGATGTAACTGATGGGAATAGCCTGTCGGGGTGTTCAGGTATCTGATAGTATCTCTGTCCGCATTGTACTACTCTCTTAATGTTCTCAATAAATGGTCCTTTCATTGTATATATGTGTCAATGGTTGAGTGTTATTATTTATTGATCGCTCTTGGGGCGATAAGTTTGTATTTGTGGTTTAGAAGAGAATAAGAATAATGAAGAGTGTAGACATAGCCAAGCAGGATGCTATTTTTGCGGAGGAGTTGATTTGGATAACAAATAGAGACTCTATATATGATAGTTAGATTATATCGCTAGGTAGTTCATTTCAATTCTACCTACCCTTAATTGAAAAGTGCCAAGTGTCTTCGATTGTTCTTTTAGGGCAATTGTCGATTGTAGATACTGTCACAATACAATCAACACTTCCTGCTAAGACTCTACTTATGGAAAGTTTGATTAGTCTCTTAAGGAGATCGAATATTAATAATAACTTACCTCTTTGGAGTTAGTTCAACTGTCGCAACAGATTGATCTGGTCTATAGGAAGTTACTTGGTGTCCATCAATTGGGAAGTCAACAATATCCTGGGTACAATTGACTATTATCTCCCACATCCTTTCTCCTGTGCTATTCATGTTGATAAGCACTACTGCTCTGGAGGGTTGAACAAAGGACTTTGTTGATAAGTTACCACTGGAACCAATGGAAGGATCGGGGACCTTGATTGAATCTGACACTGGAGGATCTATTCCATTGTTAATTTATGAATTTAAAAGAATAATCATCGATACAATACCTTGGTTACATAACGGATGAAGATTTCCTCCAATCAATGAGAACAATAACTCTTGATATGAACTCTTCATGTTTGAAGACCAGAGTGGTTTCCCAATGATATCAAAATGAGCTCTACAGTACCCTAATTGAGTCTGAATCTCTGGAATCTTACGGTAGGCAACTTGGTGATTGAGAGTATGATTCTTTAGTCTCGTTAGTGGATATTATTTAAAGGTTGTGGAAAATGACGTACTCTCATAAACCCAAGAGTTTGGACATAGTCGTAGTTACTAACGTTGCAATAGAGACGAACCAAAATATCAGAGTCATCCTAAAATATTTGGCATTAATATATATATATATATATAGACAAGGATATCTACTAACCTTTCCATTGTTTAGAGCAGAGAGAGACACAGTGAGATGGGTTTGGTTCTCTGAAATTGCAATTGAAGACTCACCAATCATAGCCTCTCCAAAAGTGATCATTGGCATATCAATGAGAATCTCCAAAGAAGAATTCTCTCCTCCTCTCAGTATTGAAAGTGTCCTACCTATCTCGTCAAAAGATATTCTCTCTTGTGAATTATTACCAATAATTCGATCTATTTGATTGATTAATATTAACTTATCTATTAGGAAAAATTATAATTGTACTAACCATTAATTGTAGAATGTATGATCTTGTTAAGGGGAGTTGAGAATTGATCAATGTTCGAACATGATCCCATTGAGGAACTACAACGACCTGGTTCGTTGTAGAAGTCCAAATATGATTGCCATAGGCTCAAACATCCCTTAGTGCCATTGATAGTAGAGAATATAAACTCCGCAGAACTGTTGAACTTGTTTGGAATTAAGACTGTCAATTGTTTGAGATCAATTGGGAGAATGGGCTCTCTAGAAAAACTGGTTAATAATTAATAAATACCAACCTACTATATAGAACATACTCTTTTAACTTCACAGCAATTGGACCATTTGTAAGAGAGGGGTTGTAAGTTATGGATGTTTGAGTATCTGGTGGTTGGTTAGTATTCAGATTATATATTTAAAGATTTCATTTATATTTACCATTGATTTTCACAACTACTTTAAGGTCGTTTGAACTAGAATGGTTTCCAAAGTTGTACACTGAGTACCAACGTCCAAAAGATGAAACTCTAAATTATTTGACTTATCAATATTAGTTCATTCTATTTGATTTAGATGTTACATACCTATGTCTATATTGGTCACAAAAAGGGCAATACCCATCTCGTTTGTCTTGGATGGAACAGTTGTAACCTCTATTCTCGTTTGGTACCTTCCACCAGAACTATGTTTTGAGATAGGGATGTTAGTTAGATTATGAACAAGACACATATAATCCGAAATACTACTAATTACCTGTCCATCCCAATAGAATTGAATAATAGTTGAAGAGTCGGAGGAAGGGCTGAAAACTACATGGTAGACATTGATATGTGACTCAATATACGGGGAGTATGAGTTATAAGGTATTCTAGGGCTCTCTATGAATGATTATCCAGTTAGTATAAATACTAAGAATGAATTGTATTATTAACTTACGAGATTGGATCAAATAGGCTTGAGAATAATATCCATTCATATAAACATCAAACTCGGAGTTGGTCGAAAGGATGGGATCTCCAGCTAAGATATCAGACTCCCCAACTATTTCCACCAATGGCCTCACTGTTCCATTTGATACAAGACTCCAAGTTATCTTTTTATCTAATATATATATTGTAAGTAAATAATGAAAGAGTTTAAAGTTTTTTAAAAAAAAACTTACCAGGATTGATTATTTGAATAGATAAAGATGAAATCGAGTAAACATATCCATTATAATTGATAGTTGAACCATCAAGGACATAAGTATCTCCAATTCCTGAGCTAAAAATATCAAATGTCACCTTGAGCTTTAATAGTGTTTAAATTAGAATTTGTGGAAGATAACAGAGATTGAATACATACTTTAATAGTCTCACCAATCTTGACCATTGAAATGTCAGACAATTTGGATTTCATCCTTTCATCCTCCCAAGAAAGATTAGTGTTAAGGGATATTTGATCAACACTGGTCACAATTGGTTTAGGATCGAACAGAAATTGAGTATCATTTCGAGTTACCAAAAGTGGGGACTGGAGAGGGTATCCCTCCCCAATTTGGTTGTAGAAGCTATAACCTCTAATGAACATATAATAGTTATTGGAGAATCTATATATATTATTAGTACTTAATATTTCTACCCAAATATGGATATTAATACCTTTGTTGAGTGTCCAAGATAAATGTAAGATCTGTACTTGTGACAGAGTCTAACATAGGAATGATAACACTACCATCATCAGTCTTGAAATAAACAGACTGAGTATTATTGATCCAATCTCCAATGTCCAAGCTCCCACCCTCAATCGAATTCAATACATTGTTTGAATAAATGAAGGTATCATTTGGGAACCTAACTGTGAAGATAGTGCTCGGACCATTGACCTTGATCGTTGATGAAGGCAGAACCTTAACTGGGTATTGATTGCAATTTGTAAATAAAATTAAATTTAAGATAATAAAAAGAGATAATAGTTTATCCATTTTGTAAGTGATGAAATAAAAGAATGAATCAAACACATGATCAGATATAATACACCACCAACTTGCAAAAAAAAGCACACAGCCAGTTTGCAAAACAATCCATTAAACCTCATGAGGTTTTTACTCTCGTCAGTTCAATCATCCATATCTTTCAAACACTTTAACTTGATCAACAATTTATTACAAATAGTAACATCAATGGACACTCATATGACAGACCAACCAACGGATATCTTTGAGTTTCATGATTATTGGAACAATGAGATAAACCAAATTAACTTGGAAAGGAGACAGAGAAATCTTAAAGAAGAGACCCCTAACTCAAAGGATACCTACTTCCAACCAGCAAGGAAGAGAAACCAACTACCTGTTCCCCAAGAACATGCAGGTTATACTTATCTCTCAACCCAAGAGGGCAAACCTAGAATGACAACTCAAGAAGAGAAGTCGTTCATGCTTGAGAAGGTTCATATTGGCGAGACAGACTTAAAGAAGTCTAAGGAGTGGGCTGGAAACCAAGCAAAGGATGACCGCTCCTTTTCCAAGGTGATCGTGATTAAGAGTGCCTTCAAACAACACCAACCACAATAAACTGTGTGGCTTGGACTACAATAAATAGTCCATCTGAAATCACACCACATTATACTTTCTACGCTCATGCTATTTGATTACAAAGAGATATCGTCACCATTAGACGACCCAGTTTCAAATGACTTTGGACAACACAGAGCAACGCCCATCATCATTGACAATGGAACATATCAATGCAGAGCAGGCTATGCAAGCGATCACAAACCAAGATGTATGATCATCATACATACCACTACATTAACAAACACTGATACGTCCAACATCATGATCATACAGTGATATTCAAGTCATTGGTTGGTAAGGTCAAGTCTAACTCTCAACCTATCGTTGGTAACTCAATCAAGGAGAGTGATATCACAAAGCTCACCGTTCGAAGTCCATTCGACACCAACATCTTAGTACATCCACCAAGTCAAGTATGATCTAGTTTGTATCATGCCTTCAATCGTCATAACCAACTGACACTCATTCACTCATTCATCGTTATACATAGGAAGCCATATATGATTACATCTTTGATAGATTGGGCGCAGACTCTGCCATTGAGAATCCCATTGTCGTTACTGAACCACCAGCAAACCCATCATATTGTCGCAAATGTAACAACAACATTGAGTCATGTTGCAGTGATATAGGACATCACACTGACACTCAACAACACCTTACATATATGAATGTGAATAGACACGAGCGAAATGATGTTTGAAGGCTATAATGTCCGATCACTGGCTTATGGAGTGGACTCACTGTTTGCCTTCTATTCAAATAGACAACACCTGGACCACATGGGAAGGAATGCGTTGATCATTGGAGCTGGTCACTCTGCAACTCATATTTACAATGTACAGAATGACTCTATCCAACACTACCAGACGCGTCGAATCAATGTTGGCAGTTCACTTGCTACAGAGTACCTCAAAAGACTGTTACATCTCAAGTATCCACAGCATAAGTCATACTTTACACAGAACTACACCAACGTACGTTATCATTGGTCACTGATATGATTGCCTGATTTTATTTGATGTCTTCTAACGATGTGCATTATCGAATATACAGGAGCTCAAGGACAAGCATGTCATGTTTGCCCAAGGTGACTATATGTCCAAACTCAAAGACTTTGAAGATCAACCAAGTGCCGATGACAACACTCACATCATTCAACTTCCGTTCCAAGAAGTAGACCTAAACAAGCTAGAGGAGGACAAGCAAAGGAAACTTGAGAACAAAAGAAAGATGGGTCAGATGGCGAGAGAGAAGGCAGAGCAGAAGAGGAAGGATAAGTTGGTGGAGAATGAGGAGCATTTGGCAACGCTGGAATCTATTCTTGCTCTTAAACAGGAGAGCTCCACTGAGTTTACAAGCGCACTAGAGGCAGAGGCAATGAGTGAGAAGGAGCTATTGAAGCAAATCGATGAGGTACGAGAGAGACTTGGTTTGAAGAGGGAACCAGCACCAGAAAAGAGCAATGTGGAGGAATTCCCTCTGCTTTTCATCCCCGACGATCAATTAAGCGCTGAACAACTGAAGGAAAAGCGCAGGCAGAAGCATCTCAAGGTCCTCAAAGATTCAAGGAACTCTGCCAAACGGAAGAGAGATGAGGAGCGAGAGAGGGAGGAGCTGGTCATCAAGAAAGAGGAAGAAGCATGGGAGAAAGACCCAGACAGATATTTGAAGGATCTTCATCAACGTCGCAAGGTTATCATGGATCGTAAAGAACAGAGAGAGAGGAATAAGACAAAGGTCATCAGACGGCAGTCCAAGTTGCGAGCCATCATCAGCACTGCTGATACGCCAGAGAATGATCCTGAGGAACAGGAGGACAACCAGCAGCTGATCGCCGTTGAGAAATGGCTAAACAAATTCGATCCAGGATGGAATATTGTGCAAGAGGCTGAAGACCCTCTCGCAGAGTTTATGACAGCCAGAGACTATCAAGTCAGACTGGATGTAGAGAGGTTCCGAGTGCCAGAGATCTTGTTTCAACCAAAAGCAATCATTGGCGTGGATGAGATGGGACTGATGGAGACAGTCAACATGATGCTCTCTCAGATCTCTGACAAGGACCTGCAGAACAGTGTGGCAAAGAACATCTTTGTCACTGGTGGCATGAGTCTGGTCAATGGCTTTGTTGAGCGACTCTCCTTTGAGATGACCCAGATCAGACCCGTGGGTTCCATATTCAACATCCACAGAAGTGGTGACAAGTTGCTGGACGCGTGGCAGGGTGCAAGGAAATGGGCCAATGATCATCACAAGCAATGGAGTCAAGTGTCTGTATCACGTGCAGAGTATCTAGAGAATGGACATGACTATATCAAGGAGCACCAAGCATCAAATCTATCCATATTCGAAATTGTATCTAAATAGAGAATAAATATATATCAGTTTATTCCCTCATTGTGTTGAGCATCTCATAGTCGCCGCTTCTTGCTGCTGCTCGTCGAACACGCATCCTCCTTCCAAACAGATAGCCTATGAACACGAGACAGGCTGCTCCTAGTATATATACAACTGTGGTCATGCTGATGACTTTGGGGTTTATGTTAATAAGACTGACTGACTGACTATTGTCCACCTCTTTACATACATGTGGTAGAGTTTTCATACGGGTTCTCCTCGCTCTGGTGATCAAAGCCTCCTGTGGAGTTACCCATTGTGGTAGCATTTGTTGTGTTAGTTGTTGCTGTGTTGGTTGTTGATGGGTTTGTTGATGCTGTTGAAGCTGTTGATGCTGTTGATGCTGTTGATGCTGGCGTTGTGGTACTAGCTGTTGATGCTGTAGATGCTGTTGATGCTGTAGATGCTGTTGAAGCTGTTGATGCTGTTGATGCTGGCGTTGTGGTGCTAGCTGTTGATGAGCCAGATGTTGCGGTGTTACCTGTTGTTGGTTCTGTGGTTGTTGAGCCAGATGCTGTGGTGCTGCCAGTTGTTATCGAGCCAGATGTTGTGGTGTTGCCAGTTGTTGTCGAGCCAGATGTTGTGGTGTTGCCAGTTGTCGAGCCAGATGTGGTGTTACCTGTTGTTGATGGCTCTGTGGTTGTTGAGCCAGATGTTGTGGTGTTGCCAGTTGTCGAGCCAGATGTTGTGGTGTTACCTGTTGTTGATGTGCCAGAAGTTGTGGTGTTACCTGTTGTTGATGGCTCTGTGGTTGTTGAGCCAGATGTTTTCTCATTAGAGGAATCGTCCTCATTTATAAATAGTAATGAAAGTTTAATAGTAGATATAGATATTTGATCATCTGCAATGCATAAGAGTACAAATGATGATAGTAAAGAAAAAAGAATCAATATTGATAATAGTCTCATACTGTTATAATATGTATTTGTTGTGTTGATGTGTAAAGGGAAATGATGGTAATACAATAGCTAACTGACTGATCTAAAATACTATTTTATTGCGACGTGTTAAATGCGAATCTGGATAATGAAAAATAAAAATCATCATTTTACTGCCAGTTATTTGCTTTATTCAATAATATGTCTTATCTAAACAAAAGAACAATACACAGATATATTGGATGGATAGTTGTAGTACCTCTGTTTACCACTGCAACAACAGGCTTCCTTTATAAGCTGTTAGATATTTGTGGATCGCAACATGACTCAATCAAAGTACTATTATCTGTACACCAGATGTCCATCCTATTCAACAACAGTCAAGTCGTCTATACATCCCTTCTGATGCTCTTGTCATTGATGCTCATATACTTTGGCTACTCTATGTTGTCATACTCATTCTTGGGAAACAATGACTACTCAAATAACAGTATTAGCTCTGACTCGACCACCAAACAACAGTCTCATCTGTTGAATCACGATGAGCAACAGCAATCATTTCTTCAAGCAACCAAAACAAGATTGTTAAATAGTTTAGCAGGTCGATATATTCGAGCATTGATCAACTCTTCATCACCAAGAGAGCTTCACCATCGTCTATCTGGCTTGTTCTTCATCATCCTAGCATACATGTCCACTACAGGCGCAGTCTATCGATTCCTTAGGAATGTGGCTGGTGTTCCAAAGGATCGAATACATTGGATGATGCAGATGCACTCAATGGACTTCCTTCCGCCGTTTATATCCTTTCTTTGGATCACATTGGTGTATTTATCAATGGCCTCTCTCATATTCTCAGGTCTGAGAATGTTGTTCAAGACTCGTAGGAGTAACAACAGCAGAAGATCATCCAATAGTGATCGATTATCTCGCAAGGGTGCATCATCACTGACATTCCAACGATTGCCATCCATTGGCAGTCCTATTAATAATAATGTCATTATTGACAATGAGTGACTATGAAACAAACTTGTATTAATGTTTAAGCTTTTCATTTAATTATCTTTCTTCTTTGACTCCTTGGATGGCTTGGTTCTTGGCTTTGGCTTACCATCAGAGGTTGGGAACCTCTGAAGCACATTCTTGAGGATGAGCACAAACACAGTCACAATGATGAAGGCACCAATGCTCTGACTCGATGGGATCAGACGGTAGATGAATGGAATCTCTGACAACTTCTCGATTGACACGACAGTGACTTCAAAGAGCAAGTTGGCCTTTGGTGGGATGGCATTTGGGATACCGCTCTCGCCATAGGCAAGCTGGTATGGGATCCTGATCTCTCTCTTCTCACCCATGCACATTCCCTGTACACCTCTCTCCCAACCTATTGATAGATTGATTAGTAATGGTCATTAGGGCGTCGCTTACTCCAAACAAGTGGTCAATACATACCTGGGATGACCTTTCCTTCACCAAGAGTGAATTCGAAGGGCTGTCCTCCATGCTTCTCACTGGCATCGAATATAGTTCCATCCTCTAGCTTTCCAACGTAGAGAACAGATGCTTTGTCTCCAATTGCCAATGAACTGGTTGTGCACTCACCACCTGGGATTATCTGCACAGAATAGATAGTTCAACGACGTCGATATATTAGCACTCTTACAGTGTAGTGGGTAAACACCAACTGTGCTGTCAACATACCGAGCTAATGATCTCAACATCCTGTGCGGCAACAAATGAAATGGTCAACAAGGTGACCAACAACAAGGCAGATACTTTAAGCATGCTTATTAGTATATTATCTTTAATCTCTCTTTTGTAAACAACAAACAATGAAATGTCTGTCTATGTTTGTTCTTTAGAGTTGTTGGGTTGGTGAAGTACGCATCTATATATTTTATTTAATTTTTAGATGTTTTGTTAGTCAAAGATATTCAAGACCGCTGGTACATGTACTTCATCGTTGAATGATAATTATGATTATTATTACAAAAGTCTTTATTGACATGTGTGGATTGCATTGGCAATGGTTAATATGAATCTGTCACACGATTAATGTCGTGTCGGGGGATACTGAATATATTTAAATGTTAGGAGAAGTGCTTGGTATCATATGCGTAGTGTTGTATCGCTTGTGAGTTGGTGTCTGTGATTGGATGAACTCTGTCTAGTGGCCATCATGTCTGGGGGAGCTCTCTGGTGATTGATTCTGAGGACTTGGTGTCTTGAGTGGCTTCTGTGTTGCAGGTGATGCTGCCTGCTTTGCTTGCTGCTTCTCAACCTTTTCCTTGACCTTTTGCTCTGCCTTTGCCTCCTTTTCCTCCTTCTTGACCTCCTTCTTCCATATCTTTTCATTGTTTATCCTCTTGACTCTGTCTCTCTCCACGATGATGTTGATTGCCTCCAGCACAACCTTTGCTACACTTGATGGGTCTTTTGAAGTGCATTCCATAAAGTTATTGGCCTTGATCTCCTTTGCCTTCTTTTGTCCCTGTTGGCGAGTGGACCGACTTGTCAGTTGAGAGTGATCTCTCTGGTGTTGCAACAAAGTGTCACACTGATGAAACATACCTCTTTGAATGATATAGTGTTGGTTGAGCCTGTCAATGATGGTGAGGCATTGTCTCTCATATCTGTCTTTGTTCCTACCAAGATGAATGGTGTACCTGGTGAGTTGGCCTTTAGCTCAGGCAGCCACTTGATAATATGTTATGTTAGTTATACCATGGTATAAACAAATCTTGTCTTGCATCTATGTGACACTTACCTTATACCTAACATTGTCGAATGAGTCGCGATTCACAACTGAGTAACAAAGCATAAAGACATCATATTTGCAGTTTGTGTAACAGGTTGTTCTGATCTG
Organism: Acytostelium subglobosum LB1; assembly: GCF_000787575.1. Lineage (NCBI taxonomy): Eukaryota > Evosea > Eumycetozoa > Acytosteliales > Acytosteliaceae > Acytostelium > Acytostelium subglobosum. The sequence continues at coordinate 317,324 of NW_012236502.1, read as the reverse complement.
AGCATAGTCATCCTGACCAGCAGTGTCCCACAGGATGACATTGACGAGCTTGCCATCCTCAACCTGCTCAATCGCCGAGAAGTTGTCAAACACTGTCGGTGTGTACTCTGTGATAAAGGCTTGGGTGATATAGGAGAGCAACAATGTTGTCTTGCCCACTGTGCCATCACCTACGACGCCACACTTGATCACCTTTGATATACGACCTGGGTCTCTCTTTTTTGTTCTCTCTGCTGAGGCATCTTCGCCAGCCGTGGCAACGTTGTTTAGGCTTGATGTAGAAGCCGTTGATGTGGTCGATGTGGACATTACTGCTATGAATAGAGGTTTATCTGTTGTCAAGTATCTGTTGGTGATATAATTCTTTGTTTGTGTTTGAATGCACAATGTGTGTGAAGGGTAAAAAAGCAATAAAATATTTGAAAATTTTAGACACCTAATTATCTTTATTTAATGGCAATAACAATAATCAAAATAATGATGTCCATACTTGAGCTATGATGTTGGGTATAATATTATTGTTGCGATTGGTTCACAGTTGTTGGTATTGTGTTGGAGGTGACGGTAGGCGTGGAGACAGAGGAGGTGGCAGATGTCGTTGGAGAAGCAACGGGTGGCGCAAGGCCTTGGATAATATCAGCAAGCGTTGGTTGCTTTTTCTCAGTCGCAGAAGTGGCTGTGGTGCCTGTTGTTGCCTTCTTATCCTCTTTTGGTTGGGAATCCTTGGGCTTGTCTGATTTTGGTTTATCCTTGCTCTCCTTATTGGATGGTTTCTTAGAGGACTGCTGCGGTTGTGTCTGTCCCGTTGACACTGGCTTCTTGTTCGATGATTTACCAGTGGCTGGGGAGGTTTGCTGGGATTGCTGAGGATTGGGAGATGCGGTGGATGGAGAGGCTGGGGACGCTGGTTGTTGGACAACTGGTGCAGGTGGTTGGCTTGCTGCGGCCACCACTGGTGACGAGGTAGCGGCTGGACCCCACTGTCTCTTCTTCATCTCCAATTGCTCATCTCCCTTGACGAGGGGTGGGAAATGTTGTGGTCCAGGAGGGACCTTTTGCTTCTCGCGCTCGGCCTCTTGCTTGGAGGTTTCCTCTGCAGCAGTACCACTCGACTTGCCTCCAGTCGCAGCGGCAGAGTTGTTGGGCTTGTTTCTTGATTTGGATTCGCGGTGTGGCTTGGATCTCGTCGTAGTTGTGGTGGTGGACTCTTGTGACTGAGCCGTAGGTGAAGTGGGTGATGTTGGTGTAGCAGTGACAGCTGCACCATTTGTCAACGAAGCTGGTGCAACGTTTGAGTGGTGTGGCGAGGTGGTGGTGGACTTTCCATTCGTGTGAGTGATTGGCTTCGTGTGATGCGTTCTTCTTGGTGGATATGGACGCTCTCCAGTGGTAGAGTAGCCGCTGGCGCTGCTACTGTAGTGTGGTGGCGAGGTTGTTGACGTCGATGTTGATGGAGGGGATTGTGAAATTGGAGGTGAGTGGGTTGAGTTGCTTTGAGGTTGCTGCTCATTACTATTACTGTTGTTGCTGTTGTTGCTAATAACAGCTCTATTTCCATTGGCTAAAGGTATAATATTGTTGTTGATCGATTGTTGTTGTTGATGGTGATGATGATGTGTTGATGTGTTGTAGTGATCACGTCTTGGTGGTCGCGATGTTTGATCCTTTGGTCCACGGTAGGGCTTTCGGTGCTCACCAGACTTTGTTGGATCGTAAGGTCGCGGCTCGCCCATCACACCCTGGTCCCATCCGCCATATGGATATCCGCCAACAGGTCTGGTCCACTTTTGGTTGAGGTTGTGGTTGATTGGTGGCACAGAGTAGTACTGAGTTCTGCTGACCACACCGTTTGGTACGCCATTGAGCTCTGCTGCTGCTGGGAACACCTTGGTCTGGGCGGATTCAGACCTGACGAATGTCTCGGACTTGATGCGCGCCTTGATCGGCTCGTTCTTGAAGGTGTTGTTCTGAGTGATATCGTGGGCCACCAGGGCATTCTCCTCAGTGTCAAAGGTGATGAACCACATCTTGCCAACTTGGTCGTATCTGACGTTGGTGATCGATTGTGTGGCAGAGTTGAATATGGCTCTGATCTCCTCCTCGGTGGTGGCCAGTGGAATGTCCCTCAGTATTAGGACGTTCCTTGGGTTCTTCATCTGAACTGCTGGTCGAACAAGCTTCTTCTCATCGTCCAGGATCAGTGCGCTGCTATTCGATATTGATTTAATGATTAGCTCAATATCTGTTGTGAGGCTCTTGATTTTCTGTGTGTCCAAAGAGATGATTGTTAGTTGTTGTTGTTGGTTGATATCTATCTATCTACACTCAACCTACATTGAAGCCTGCAATCACGCTGATTGGGATATACATTTCCGGTGACATCTGTGCCAGCAGGAATTTGTCGTTTGAAAGGTTGTCGCGGGACAAGTAGTACTCTACTTGCTTTCTAATCCTCTCCTCAATAGTCATCTCTACAGACTCTATATATACACACGTTAGAATGATGAGTCAGTCGTCTGTTGGCATGATGCTCTGTATATCTATGTATCCTGAGGGTACATACCTGAAGGTTGAATAGTTTGTGTGTCCATGTCTTGATATCGACTAACCAACTATATATTTTATATATGTATGTATTGAATGTATGTATGAATGAAATGAGTGTAATAAATTACTCGTCTTATCTCTATTTTCAAGAAGATGATGATGAAGAATCTGTTGTGTTAGTTAGTTCTTCTCTCTCTTTAGAGGAGCAGGAGGACTAAGAACAATCGAATGAATAATAATACAATTGATAATATTGTTGTTCTGTCTGTTCACAATTGTGGTGCTGTTGCTGCTGCTGCTGCTGTTGTTGTTGTGTAGAGATAAAGAGGAAGAGGAGGAGAAGGATGAGGTGTTGAAATTTAAAGAGATGATGATTGAACAACAAATAAAAATAATTGTTTGTAATGGTATGTTTAAGAGGTGTATATTTATAATATGTCTGTGTGTGTGTGTGTATGTGTGTGTGTGTATGTGTATGTGTGTGTTTGCAACAACAAAGAGAGAGAGATAGGAATGTGTTGGGGGTAGTGTACACCTTGATGATGTGTACATTGAGTGTGAACAGGCAGTCCTGGTCGAATGTCAATGAGGTGGTGGTGGATTGTGTGTTGTAAATATCTTAATGAATGTCGTGTGTGTAGATGTAGCGAAGCGAGTGGTCTTGTGTTGTCTCTGTCTTGTTGTTGATGTGTGGACTGAATGAAGTTTCAGCGCAATGATGAATGATAATGGCGATGATTATGTTGTTGATGTTGATGTTGATGAATGAAGTTAATGATCATACCAAATGAATCTGAATGATTAATGTCGACACGTGAAGTTGTCTTTGTTCAAAGGCACCCTATTTCTAATGACTCGAGTAATAGAATAGAGGTGATGTGTTTGACTGAAAAACTGCTGTTGTTGCTGTTGATCACTGACTGATAACTACTGCTGCTGCTGCTGTCTATCCTATATATCTTATCTATCTGACGTCTTTTAGTTGTTCAAGTTGAATGACTGAATGAATGACTGAATGACTGAATGATTGAGTGATGATATTAAAGAAGAAGAAGAGCTGTCGATTTATATCTTTCAGAATATATGCAATACACAATGAAATTGTAGGTAAGGTAGTTGACAACACCGAGAGAAAGAAGACCCTTGTTCAAATGATCGTGGAGCACTCACACCAGCAACACACACTGATCAAAAGCATCAGTGACTCGGTCTGGGTTTCCTTCGCTTGAATGGATTTTATAAAATTCATTTAAAATAAATAATTGGAGAGGGCAAAAGAAAATGATTGATGAGGTCCTGAATCAATAACGTTACACCCTGAACGTCAATCAATCAAACACTTAAACAAAAGTGATTGCTGCACATATACAAGTAATAAAGTTATTGTTATTACACTATATAAACTTATTATCTCTCCTTCTCTCGTTCCTTCTTCTCCTCCTTTTCACGCTCCTTTTCCTCCTTTTTCTCCTCCTTTTCTCGCTCCTTCTCCTCCTTCTTCTCCTCCTTCTCACGTTTCTCTCGTTCCTTATCCTCTTTGAGTTCTGATTCCTTCTTGGTGGATGCGATGATCATGTCCTCCATGAACTCGTCGAGACCAACATCCTCCTGATTGAGCTCGGCTAACTCCTTCTCAAACAACTTCTCCTCAAAGAAGTGCTGAGTGACTCCCTCGATCTTGATACCCTCCAGGAGCTTCTTCTTGAGTGCAGAGGGCGCAGCGGATGCCAACTCCTTGTCCTGTTCCACCTTGGCGCCAGTCTCATCCTTCTTCTCTGTCAGATAGTCATGTAGTCGCTCACCACCAATGCTTGCACGTCTCTCATCCTTTGGCGTGAGTGGTATGATCTTGTTGATTATACTCTTGATGTTATCCTTTGCATCCAATGTCTTGTCATCATCATCATCATCCTTGTCATCTTTACTATCGTCCTTGCTCTCTTGACTGTCAGCGATAGCATCCATGTTGACTTTGTTCACTTGTTGTTGTTGTACGTCAGTATCCTTCTTCTGAAGGTCGACCTTTGAATCAACTTTGCTTTGTCCTGGTTTGTCAATCTTGTCGTCACTATCACCATCATCATTAGGATGATGTCCACCATCACCACTTGATTTGTCACTCTTTCCATTGTCCTTGTCATCGCCACCATGATTGTCATCGTCATCGCCACCTCCACCACTTCCACCTCCACCTCCACTTCCAGTACTTTTACTCTTGCCATTCTTTTTCTGTCTCCTGCTCCTCTTCTTTTGTCGTTTTAGCTGCTTCTTCTCAAAGTAGAAGTTGGAGGTGAAGTTGACCGCCTCAATCATAAAGGCCACGACCAGGTTGAGCACACAGATCACCGTCAGGAAGTAGAATGAACAAAAGTACAGAATTGACCAGGCATTGGTGGCTTTGATAGCGGCATAGAAAAGCACGAACCAGTTGTTGACCACCATCAGGGCAAACATTGTGATCATGGCTGAGCCAAAGCTTGTGAATCCCTCCAGGATGAAGTAGTCGGCCGCAGTATATTCTGTGCCGGCCAGCTTGGGATTGTCTCGATAGAACACGCCACCATAGATCCAAATGCCAAGCACGGCGTAGAAGTAGTACACCAGGAAGATGATGAATATAAAGTTGATCAGAATGAACATGATCTGTGCCAGTGACTGAATAAAGTGTCTCATCCGACGCACAATGGAAAGTAGTCTGAGTGTTCGGATGAATCTAAAGGCCATGGCCCACTTGAGCATGGTGATGGAGCCACCATGACCGAGAGCACCTTCAAAGATTATCTTGCCCACCAATGACAGCATCATAATCAACAGGTTGAACATCGTCCAGAACTTGCGGAGTGTCGAGTATGAGAGCACCTTGAATGCAATCTCAACGGCCGACATTAGAATGAGGAAGGCATCAACGACTTGTGTCCACACTGGATTGTATATGTCGCGGTACTTGGTCAACACCAATGTGATAATGACCAAGTTGGCGTAGGTCAGAGCCAATGACACCAGTTCATAGCTCCAGTGCTTGGAGATCCTCTTGAATACTGCTGGGTTGTATCGCAATCTCTTCTTTCTCCCACCGACCACATTGTCCTTTGGCATCACCTTTTTGACATCGGTCATTGAGTCATCCGCTGGCTCTGTCGACACTTCCGATGCCGTGAGCGGGGGTATGTCGATGGCTTCATGCTGTTGCTCTCCAGCGACCATCGATGAATGATGATTGCCAGTGTTGTGGGTGGCCACACTGTACTCTGAGGTGACATCTGATTGATGAGTGTCTGTGTACTCGCTAGAGAACTCATCAAAGTCATTGTCACCGGCATAGTATGGATTTCGACACACGCTAAACTCCTCATCATCGGGTACATCATCGTTGACAACCTTTGATTTGCTGAAGAGATTACGATTGGAGACGATGTTCTTCATCTTGCCCATGAAGTTCTGTTGGTGCTCTTGCTCCACAGGTGTGGCGGGACTGCTGCTGCTGATGTTACTGCTCGAGAGGCCGGCCTGTTTCTTCTTCTTCGCCGCCAGTTGCTTGATGGTCTTGCGCTCCAAGAAAAACACATCACACATTGCAAAGAACTCGTGCACGTTGAGGAAGCCATTGGCATCCAGATCTATGAGATCAAAGATTGCTGAGGCCTCATCATCTTTGGCCTTGGGCTTGATGTGTTTGTAGATGCTCTCCCACTGATCCAATCTGATCACGCCTGTCTTGTCGTGGTCCAACACAATGAACGCCGCCAAAAGAGCAGTGCGACGCTTACGAAAGTTATTCTTGGTCTCTCTTAGTACAGCCTCTCTGAAACTCTTGTATACCAAGGCAATCATAAAGTTGATACCAATGTACAATCCAAAGCAAAGGAATCCAATGAATGGTATCGCATACCATGAGCTGATAGCATAGGCAGGCAACATAATATCGGGGAAGTTGGCCGTTGTTATCATCACCATTGTACTCTTGAATGATTCCAATGTTGAGTCTAATATGAACCGTCGTCAGTCAGTCAGTCAGTTAGTTGATTGATTGATTGAATGATTGAATGAGTCCATGACACATACCATAGTATCCTTTCACATTGGTTGTTCCATTTGATAGGAGGATAGAGAAGAAGATGGAAGAGGCGAATATGTATGTGAAGAATGCAAAGCCGACAGGGAGCATGCAGTAGAATGTGTAGCCGACTTGTTCGGCTACGTCACGTGTCAATCGATCATAGTCAATCATGTAGTAGATTCTGAATATTCTTGATACTCGTACACTGGCTATCCATTCATCCCACAGGATGAAGCTGACTATGATGTCCACATAGTTGATGAATAGGAACAGGGTCTTGAGCCAGTTCCATGGATTGCGTCTGGCCTGCACGCCATAGACATAGTGCTTGACCAAGAGCTCTGCGGACAGCACAACAATGCCAAACAACTCAAATGACATTGTGACGTAAGGACGGAATGTGAACGTCGTTGGATGCTCAAAGTAAGCAAGGAACAGTATCATCAAACAGATGAACAGCAGGAATGCTCGAGCCAATGGATGGAAGTACAGCATGTATACCGACAGCTGTGGTTGGGTCAACAGATGGTTTGGATTACGATAGTTGATGGCATCGTCAATAAGTACATAGGCAATGAATGTTCGTCTCTTCCTCTCGCTCTCGGTGATGTCCGACTCTTCGATGTCGGGATATTGTGATGTCTGCTGCAGGACATAGTCTCGCGTGGTGTTTGTCCTGTACTGCTGTGCTCTCGATTGGATAAAGTTGACATCGGCACGCTTGTGTGATGTTGGAAACTGTTGAAAGTGAATGTGGCGCGGTGGCGGCGTGTCGTACTTGGCACGCAGCTGCACCATTGTTGGCTTGCGTTGTGTTGGCAGAGGTGTATTGCCCAGGGATGGCGGGTGGGGTGAGGCAAAGGCGGGTAGACGGTTGTCACTGCCATGTCGCCAGAGGAACTTTGAAGGTGATATTGACGGTCGTGGCTGAACCAGTGGCGTGTTCTCTGATTGATGCAGGTCCAGTCCCTCCATTGTCGTTGGAGGTGGTGGAGTTGTCACATAAATTGGAATATTGACATTCTTATTTACATTTGATTCGCCCTCGCCATTATCATCCTCGAATACAATAACATCATCTTCATCTTCCAAAATGGTATCTGTCGCTTGGTTACTATTATTATTGTTGGTACCACCTCCTGGTGACACTGATGACATTATGATGTATGATGACCTGTCTAAAGGATCTTTGGGTCTAACTAATCATCTAATTCTTGTAAACTACCTCGAGAGGTCATTACAATGAATTTGAATAAGCGACATACATTATGTTCAAAGTCAACGTATTGGTTGGAGGAGTAGGAGGAGTGGTGGATGATGATGATGATTATTCATTGTTGTCCTCTATCTATGAAGGGTAGTAGTATTACTTATCCAGTCCTATCACGGCGAATTCCAAAGCACCATTGTCCACACTCATCACACCGACTTTGGCAATTTCATTTATTTATCAAGATTCGAACTTCTTTTGAGTTTGACTTTATCCCACCTCGCTAATCTCACCAAGACACTCACATTCATCACACACACTAACAGTCACTGACAGATGAACCTGATTGCTCAGGACGATGTAAGCTTGTAGACCCTTACACCCCTTCTGAATGAAGTGATGGATACACTAATTATATACTTGATGACATCTCTATTGTTATGACACAGCATCAACACCACTCAACATCATCAGCACCATTATTATTCAAACCTATAAATACCATTGTATTACATGTTTCAATAACAACTTGACATGCTATGATGCAATGGATGTGATTGATTGACATACCATATATAGGACAACTTAACATCATCACCAAGTAATAATACTCAATCATTAAGTCACTCCAGTCCAATCCAGTGATATATATATAACTTAATAATGATCACAATTAATACTATGCACTTGAAACAAGAGTTTAGAAGTCTAGAGTTGAGGAAACAGGTGGCATTTGTGGGTGCAGCAGGATCACTCCTATTTGCATTACTACTCACTTATGAGTTCATAGAGTTGATCACAAACATATTCTACTCTATCGTTCTCACCATCCTCATTGTATTCTGTGTTCAGAACAGATATAATGCCATCAAATTATTCCGCTTCCTCTATCAACTGGATGTGGCTCAAATAGATATATACACTCAATGGATCTACAACTATATCAATGCCCTGGCTACTGGTACCACTCCACCTACACTACCACCACGCCCGTCCTCCGCCACACCTTCAACATCCCCAACAAACAATGATGATGTTGATGTTGATGTTGATGATATCAACAATACCATAAACGATCAACATCAAACCAACTACGACCAAGAGTTACCAATTGATACCAATGGATTGATATTTGATAATCTATCGGACCAGGAGACAATCGATAAACTGTACGATCAGATCAAAGAGTTGAACCTGACACAGTTCTCTGAGCGTGCCAACCGTGATCGTGAGAGACTTGTCCTGCATCAAAAGATAAAGCTGTGCGCCCAGGCCATCTCTGACTCACAGCAGGAGAGAGCAAAGTGGAAGCAACTGGCCGAGCAACACACTCTCAAGTACACAGAGCTCACAAGAGAGAGGGACCAACTGGTGACATCAGAACAGCGACATCTCTCCAAAATTAACGATTATGAGCGCAAGGAGCGCTTCTGGAATGACAGTGAGCGAGCTCTACTCAAGAGGATATCAGAGTTGAAGGAGTCAAACTCATCGCTCAAGAAGGAGTCTGAGGACAAACAAAAGAAGATATCAAAGCTTGAGGACAATGTGAACAAGGTGGAGCGAAAGATATCACACTCTCCAAGTGCATCACCTAGGTCCTCATCACCAGTTCCACATACTCATGGCGCCGTCCAGTCATCAACCCTGCCAATCCCAATCAGTGGCAGCGTATCGAGGAAGAACTCATTCATTGGTGCTGAAGAGGACCCTGCACAGTCAGACACAACCAAGTTCAAGAGTCTCTTCAAGAAGGTCAAGAACAAGTTGGAGTCCTCAAAGATCATCAACAAGGCACAGGATCGTATAAACAAACATCTCCATCCAGAGAACTATCCAGTGGTGGTTCCAACTGTCATGGGTGGCAGCAGTGGTAGCGGCAGTCCACCATCAACAACAACAGCAGAGCCAACAACTATCAGTGCGACACCAACAACAGTACATCCCATTCTATTCGCTGACGATAAAGATATATTTGATGATGGTGCTGACACTCCCAAGATTGTCGTGGAGCAACCTGATATCTTTACCTTTGAGGATGGAGATAAAGAGTCGACCAACCCGGATACATTGGACGATCTTCTCATACTTGGAACTACTACTACATCATCATCAACGTCGTCATCATCGTCATCATTGTTTGGATGTATCAAGGAGCACTCATCAAAGGAGTCAGAGAACAGAACCGGACTTAGACGTGCCAAGAAGAAGCCACCTACACCTGATGCCAGCATGATGGAGGACACTTCATTCGCATGCTACCCATTCAACAACTCTAGCGACATGGCACTGTTTGGTGTGTTTGATGGACATGCTGGACGTGTGGCAGCAGAGTATGCCAAGCAACAGTTCCCAATAGAGGTGGCCAAGATCATCACCGAGCAACCAGGACTGTTATCATCATGCGATATGTCTGATATGCTACTCCAAGCCTTTGCCAATATTGATCACTTGATGAAGACATCATCCGATCATCTCTATGTTGGTTGTACAGCGACAATATCATTCATATGGACCTCTGCCGGTGGAGATAGGTATCTACAGATAGCCAATGTTGGTGATACTTCAGCATACATGTGGTAAGTACCATGAATGGATCAATGCAATAGGAATTGATTACTTACATTACATTAAATGACTAAGTCGTAATGGACAGTGTGTAGAGTTAACATATAGTCACAAAGCAAGCGACCCTTTGGAGAAGAAGAGATTGATAGAGTCTGGTATAGAGGTGTCAAAGGAGCAGACAAGGATCAATGGACTGTCTGTGAGTCGATCACTGGGCGATCACTTCTTGAAGGATCAGAACATTGGCCTGATTGGTGTGCCCTACCTATCCAAACCAATACTGCTCAAGGATACTGATAGTCTGCTTGTGATGGCATCGGATGGTCTGTGGGATGTATGTAGCGGTCACGAAACAATCGGTCTTGGCGAGCAATATATTACAAGAGGTGCCAATTCACTTTGTTCCAGTCTATTGCAACGTGCCACTGACAATCCAGAGTGCAATGATAATGTATCAATCATTGTAGTTAGGCTGTAATTAATTAATTAATAAACAGTGTACATAGATATTTATTTGGATTGTTTGTGCAATATGTTTAGAAGATGGAATAGAGAAAATGTAGCAATAGAGGCATAACCAATTATCTTGAAGACAATCCTCTTTAAGGGGAGATAGTCTACGTGAAATAGTCCATATGAGTTGGGCATTGTACTATGAATCCAAACACCATGATCAGATCTCCTTCCAATTACCCTTTGACCATCTCTTGATGTGATCTCGCAGAATTTCACATTAGGTGCTCTGGTTTCAAGTATATATCTAGTTATAAATAAATATATCATTGAAGGTGTCAAACCAGAGAATGATCTCTTATCAAAAGAAATAGACTCGAAATGGTTGTCAATCTTGGTAATAGATTCAACATCTGTGAATTGTACTCTCTTAACCGAGGATAGAGATTGAGAAAAGAAACCTGACATTGATGATGGTACCCAAAGTGTTTGCACACTTAAAGGTAGTTTCACTAGTAGTTGTTCCATTCCATGTTCCAATCCTAGTTGCCTGAGGGATGATGGGAAGGTAAATGATGTTGGGAAGAATATTGGGGTATTCTCTAGTATATCACCACGAAATATTCTCAATAATGTTATTGAAGAAGGCAATATGTGATTACTCTGGATAATAAAAGAGCTACCTCCTACTAATGTCAGAAGTGGAGGGAGAATACCTTCATGAATTGGGAAGTTGTAATGTCTTCCCAGATTCAAATGTCTAAGGGAAGTTGGAAGTGTACCCGGTTGGATAGCTTCATGGTTATATGATCCAAGTGCCAGAGATTGAAGAGATGAAGGTAATCCAATGTTGTTGATTGAATGAGTGTATGATCTAAAAGATAAGGCAGTAATGGAAGATGGTAGAGCTCCAGGTGAAATGAGATTAAACACATATCCCAAGTTTAAAGTCCTTAGACTTTTAGGAAGATCAAAGTTCAAAGGTATTTGGAATAAACATCTATCAAATGACAATTTCTCAAGACCTGGAGGCAAAGATCCTCGATAGATGGGTTGATCAAAGAGGATTCCAAACTTCAACGAAGTGATATTGTTGGGTAACATTCCTTCCCTAATAGGAAGTTTGAAATTATCGTCAAGAATCAAATCTATTATAACGATATATATATGTTATTGTCCTCCTGATTCAAGTTCGTGACAAAGTTTTGAATTTTGAATTATGAAGTTTGAAAGTTCACTTTTGGATTGGTGGAATGGAATGAATTGATAATAAATTAATAAATAATATTTGAATAAATTCATATTGCCATGAATCCACATTTAACTATTTATTTATCATTTTTCTTTTTATCGCCAGGGTGGAGACAGTGCCGGTAAATATTCCTGGTGTACTCCAATGTTATTTGCTGGAACGCTTC